>NC_029794.2:124937786-124938938 GCF_000816755.2 Arachis ipaensis
CAAAATAAAAAATAACAATTCCATTTTCTACTAAAAGAAATATACATAAAATTATACAAATATCATTTATTTGTGAATCCATATTAGAGGTAACCGTCAAGGCAGTTCCCTGCCACGTACATAAAAGTAACGCAGAGGTCTATTTCCTTGGATGCTAAGAAAATGTTGCTTTCAAGTTTCTAAAATTGCTATTCATTTGCCACTACATGTTATTTAAAAAATGAAGAGGAAAAAACTTGGTCAATGATCAAGACTCAAGAGGTGACTATACATTACAATGCTACTGGCTATGATTTATAAGAAGGACACATTGTCTTCCTGTTATAATTGTCATCATCGCTTAGTATAGCTCAAATAATATAATTTATCTGATCTTATCTAAAAGTTTTGAATTTAAATTTTACTTCTAATTTTAAAAAAATAAAATAAAATAATTTCCAAACATAAAAAAGTGTGGATATTGAATATGTGTTAATACTTAACATTAGGATAAGTCGCATTTTTAAATAGTTACGGAAATAATTTTCTTTTTTTTTTCAAGTATTTCTCAACTCGAGAAGTCGAAAATTAATCCATCTGAATTTTATTTAAGAGTTTGCAGTTGGCGAATAAATTAATACATACACAAGTGAAATTTAAAATCCTAATATTTACTTAAATAAATTAGTAAATTAACCACTAAATCATATTAAAAACAATTTAACAGTGTTATTGTTTGCCACAAAAAAATCAAATTCGTAATTGGGATAGCTTGGCAAAGAAAAAGAATAAAGTATTACTGAATTAAAGCTTGTCACACCTAAAATTAGCATCCGGAGTTGATAAATTTCACACTACCACAATTTATTAGACAATAATCTAAATAACAATTGAACGTTTAAGTATAATTTTTCCAATTAAATTAGGACGATGTTACGTGCTTTTATATTATTTTTTTTATGGGAGATGCTCTCATAAAGACGCAGAAAACGTCTTTTTTTTAAAGATATTTTTTAATAATTAAAATTTAACACATATAATTACTTAAATTATATTATTTTTTATCAAAATTAGGTTCAGACAAATTAATTTGACCGAAAAATAGTTAATCAAATCTTAAATTGATCTAAATTAATATTATTTTTTTATAAAAAATAACTACAATATCCTTAT
>NC_029794.2:124943600-124944640 GCF_000816755.2 Arachis ipaensis
GAGACATATAGCGTTTTGGTTCTTTCGTATAGAGTCCAAAGGCCAGCCTGTTAACTACAATGTGACAAAACCAAGAGAATGCAAGTAATTACCGAAGTTTTAGATCAAATATCCAAATCAACTTTCACAATGTGTACCATCTAAAAAAGCTAAGCCATTTTTCTCCTTTGAATTCTTCAACGAACGTTAACAGCACCTTCATAATAATTCTTGGAATCTATACTCTTGTAACACAATCAGAAGCACTCTGTTCTCATCCTTACACAGAAGATGATGATGGGGGAACTATGGCAACAAATGGGATCAGTAATGGCCACAATTGTGTTCGTATACACAGTTTTTGAGAAGTTTTTCCCACCAAATCTTCGTGACCGTGTTCAATCCTACACACACAAGTTAACAAGCCACTTCTACCCTTACATCCAAATCACGTTCCCGGAGTTCACCGGGGAAAGGCTGAAGCGCAGCGAGGCCTACACATGCATCCAAACGTACCTCAGCGCAAACTCTTCCCACACCGCCAAAAGGCTCAAAGCCGAAGTCGTGAGAGATAGTCAAAAGCCGCTAGTTCTTAGCATGGATGACAACGAAGAAATCACCGATGACTTCAATGGCGTTAAGGTTTGGTGGGCTGCAAGCAAAACAAGCACCAATTCGCAACCGTTTTCGTTTTCGTACTATCCTCCGCCGGACGCTAAGAGGTATTACAAGCTCACGTTCCACAAGAGTCACCGCGATCTCATTACTCTCTCTTATATTCATTATGTTTTGCAAGAGGGAAAGGAAATCGCCTCTAAGAACCGTCAATTGAAGCTCTACACCAACAATCCTAGCAGTGGTTCGTGCCGAAATTTATTTATTCTCATCAATTATTATGATATTATTTGTTGTCTTCATTAATTTTGTTAAATTTGAGTAACTCGCAGGTTGGTACGGATACAAGTCAACCAAGTGGAGCCATGTGATTTTCGAGCACCCTGCAAGTTTTGAGACTCTGGCAATGGAGGAGAAGAAGAAGGAAGAGATCATAAAGGATCTTG
>NC_029794.2:124944779-124949864 GCF_000816755.2 Arachis ipaensis
GGAAAAGCTTGGAAGAGGGGTTACTTGCTGTACGGTCCTCCAGGGACTGGAAAGTCAACAATGATAGCGGCCATGGCGAATTTCATGAACTATGATTTGTATGATCTTGAATTGACGGCGGTGAAGGACAACACTGAGCTTAGGAAGCTGCTAATCGAGACGCCGAGTAAATCGATCATTGTGATCGAAGACATCGATTGCTCGTTGGATCTTACAGGACAGAGGAAGAAGAAGAAGAAGGAGAAAGAGGAGGATGAAGATCAAAAGGATCCTATGAAGAGAGCACAAGAAGAAGAGAATAAGGGAAGTAAGGTAACGCTTTCGGGGCTGTTGAACTTCATTGATGGGATTTGGTCTGCGTGTGGAGGGGAGAGGATTATAATCTTCACGACGAATTTCATCGATAAGCTTGATCCAGCATTGATAAGGAGGGGAAGGATGGACAAGCATATTGAGCTTTCTTACTGCGGTTTCGAAGCGTTTAAGGTTCTTGCAAAGAACTATTTGGATGTTGAGACTCATGGCTTGTTTCCGGTTATTGAGAGGAAGTTGGTTGAGACTGATATGACGCCTGCTGATGTTGCTGAGAATCTTATGCCCAAGTCTGTTGATGAAGGTGTTGAGGATTGCTTGTTGAATTTGATTAAGGCCCTTGAGATTGCAAAAGAAGAAGAAGCAGTAAAAAAGGCTCAAGAAGAAGCAAGGAAAAAAGAAGAGGAAGATGAAAAAGAAGTAAAGGATAAAGAGGTGAAGAACAATGAAAAAGCTAGTGAAGATGTGAAAGAAAATGGTTTTCATTGAGGCAATGGTAAATAAAGAGAATTTGATTGAGCTAAGCTAGATAGATTCATATGCTTTAGTTTCCAGTTATACTATTAGGGTAGGAAAATCTGCCATTTTAATCCTATTGTTATTAATTATTATTATTATATCTCTTCTCTGCTAAATAACAATCATGCCTGTTTCGTTGGATATTCTATGTTTCTTCAAGTAACAAGTTAGGTATACCATTTCAATTTACAGAAATAATGTTATAATCTGGAATTTCACTATGAAGTGTAACAGACTCGGTGATGATAAGAAAAGAAAGAAAAAAGAAAATGTAATATATAGTATCAGAATCGAAGAGAAAACAGGTTCATAACAATGTATAATAATTTTAGTGATTAAATGTTTCATATAAGATATGTGTTATAATATTATTTTAATTAAGTGAATGTCTTGGTTGGTGTGTCATCACCGTACCCAACCAATAATCATCTATTGTAGTCAAATTTGGCAACCCAAACTTTGCCATATCATATTGTACAAGAAGCAAATCAACATGTATGTTAAATTTGCAAAGAGTGATTACTATGATGTTATAATGAGTGTATTATTATTGAAAGTGTAATACTGAACTATAATAAAATATAAATATTAGAGAGTATTAATAAATATCTTTTATTCTCTATTTTAATTTCTACATTTTTTTTCTATCTATTTATTTATTTCACAACAATACGTATCTTTTCTCTGAAAAATTTGAGACAAAACAGAAAAATAATAGTATGAAGTAGGAGAAAGTGATTAAAGATGTTACAATGGAGACATTATTAGGTGGTCTTTGGATCTTGATGCTGATCCATGCAAATAAGGCAACAGGGTTAGCGGGTTTACAGCCAAAGTAAACGTAGAATGTTCAATTTTGCACCATCATCCTCAGTGGATTATGGGGCCTTTAGCTTCTTGTCGAAAGAATCATTTATTGGGGATAAAAAAAAAATGTATAAATTCATTATGTTAAAAAGCTGTGTGTAAAAACTAAAAATTGAAAAATATGTTATGTTTTTTTACTTTTTATTTGATTTATGAATCAAACCTTCTTGGAGTACCGGAAAACAAGAAATAATTTATTATAATATTTTAAGAATTATTTTTATCACAGTCGTAGATACTATTTTTTTATACCAATAGCCAGTTTTATAAAATCTACTTTTTATTTTATAAGTTATTATTTTATTATTTATCTATCATGTTTGTTAACAATTAGAAACAAAAACAACACGGAATATATCTTTCATTCATTAATCAAGATCTCCATAAATATTTTGGCAATGTGAATCAACGAGTTTTTTTATCCTTGATCCGTTATATCCATAAAAACTAGTGAAATCGTATTTGTTGTTAATTCAATCGATTGAAAGTACAACACAATTGATTGAGTTTTGCACGATAATATAGATTTTTTCAAAATTCAATCGATTGGAAATGTAATACAATCAATTAAATTTGGCACGACAATATGAATCTTTTATTAATGCGGTAACTTTTAGTAAGTTAGAAGTAAAAAAAAAAGTTATTTTATAAACCTATTGAAATTGGCTCTAAAAAAATATAAACTACTAAATCAGGCATTATATATTTGTGTATATAGATTGTCTTATCCATTTTCAATGTTTATTTTGTATTTCATACTTTATACTTGTGACTAATTTGATTGTTGATTTTTTGTACTTATATAATAAGGTTATTTTTTTAATTAATAGTCCTAAATTTGAATTGCATGCATACAGTAACCTATATCAAGATTACTTATTAACAAATAGATAGATAGATTTAGATTTCTTTACCTTTGTTTCATAAATTCTACTCAATTTGGTAAGATTCAGTGAAACTCTGATCTCATTTGTTCTCGTTAAATAATCTGTTTAATAAAATAAAACCAATCAACTTTTGTTCTACTTGTAATTGTAACTCAACAGACAAAAAAAATTTCTAACTCAACACACACACATTTAGTTCCAACTTTCAAGTTCAACTCAGCATCTCATTATGAATTTATGATCATGAATTCTTACCTTATATCATATCATATCAATTTCACTGCTACGGTACCAAACAACAAATTCACGAGAAACGAATGATCTCTCTGTAACAAACTAGACTCTCTCTCTCTATATATATAATACATATAAGAAAAAAAAATTGCAGCTGAATTAAGAAAGAAAAATGCATAAAAAGAATTCAACAACAATGAATAAAACCATGGGTGAAATTTGGTCTCTGTTTGGTTCAAAAATTGCAAGCATTCTTGTAATGTGGGCTATGATTGAGAGGTACATGCCTCGTTGCTTTCGCGCTCTGACGGATAGATTCTCACAAAAGCTAGACAAATTGTTGAACCCATACATTGAGATCAAGTTCTTCGAGTATTCAGGTACCTACATGAGAAGCAACGACGCCTTCTCCGCCATCGAAAACTACCTGAGCTCGAAGTCCTCGGCCCAAGCAAGAAAGCTCACAGGCAGCGCCACAAGGAACTCTCTGGTGCTAAAAGTGGATGACAACGAAGAAGTAATCGACGAGTTGAAAGGCGTAAAGCTTGCTTGGAGTCTAAGGAAGATAGTCCCCGTCGAGAAATCTTTTTCTTCTTTCGAGAAAATATACTACCGTCTCACATTTCATGGCCGCCACCGGAAATTCGTCACCAAAACTTACCTCAAGCATGTTCTTGACGAAGGAAAGGCTATTTCCATGGGGAAGAGGCAGAGGAAGCTTTACAGCAATGGCGGTGGAGAATATTCGGACAAGTTTGGCAAGTGGAGTCACGTGATTTTCGAGCACCCTGCGACGTTCCAGACGGTTGCCATGGATCCGGAGAAGAAGAAGGAGATAATTGACGATCTTACTACTTTCAAGAACAGCAAAGAATTCTATGCGAAGATCGGGAAGCCTTGGAAGAGAGGCTATTTACTTTTTGGTCCTCCAGGGACTGGAAAATCAACACTCATCGCTGCGATTGCGAATTTTCTGAGCTATGATGTGTATGACATTGAGTTAACCGCTGTGAAGAGCAATGCAGAGCTGAGGAAGCTTCTGATTGGGATCTCGAGCAGATCCGTTGTTGTGATCGAGGATATCGACTGCTCGCTCAAGCTGACTGGACAGAGGAAAACAGAGAATGAAAAAGATGAAACGGAGGATGGTGCGGTTGGTGTTGTGAAGAAACAAGTGGAGGAAGCTAAGGAGGAGAAGAAAACCCAGGTAACACTCTCCGGGCTGCTGAATTTCATCGACGGGATTTGGTCGGCTAGCGGCGGCGAGAGAGTGATCATATTTACTACCAATTATGTGGAGAAACTCGATCAGGCTCTGATCCGGAGGGGCAGGATGGACAAGCACATTGAGCTGTCTTATTGCGGATTCGAGGGGTTCAAGGTCTTGGCTAGAAATTATTTGAACCTGGAGTCGCATCAAGGGTTTGAGGAAATAAGAGGCTTGCTGGAAGAGACTAAAGTGACTCCTGCCGATATTGCCGAGAATTTGATGCCTAAGGTGGGCAATGAGGATCCTGAGAGGTGCTTGGAGAGGTTGATCCAAGCACTCAAGAACTCTAAGGAAGAGGCAACAAAGAAGATTGAGAAAGAAAAAGAGGCTGCAACAATAGAGGAGTCAAGTGGAGAGGATTCACCAATGGAGATCGGAGATGAAGCCAAGACTTCAGACCCAAAAATTAATAATAAGAAAAAAGATGCATGAAGTGGAGCATTGATTATAGTTTAGACCAGAGTTTAGTAGTGTTGTTAGTTATTATTATCATCGTATGTTTAATTTCTTGTATTGTTTTACTTCTATTACATGCTTGCTTTTAAAAATAACTTATATATGTTTTATTATCTCATAATAATAATCTAAGTTAACTAAGAGTGTTTATTTTAGATATTATTAAGTAGACATTGCATCTTAAACAACAACATATGAGACCAGTTTTTTATTTTTCCTGCTACTATCGGATAAAGATCTAATCATGCTTTAATTTTATAAGTGATCAGAATCTCGGTCTTTTTCTTTCTTCTTTTTCCATCAAAATCCTTTTTTTTTTAAATCTAAAATAAAAACTTAAATTACATACCTAACAGATTAAGTGGTTGAACTATACGATTCTTTTACCTTTGGGTTAAATCCGCAAGTAAATTGTCAATCAAGCTGTTAGCTGTAAAATACCAAAAAGCAATAGAGGTTTGGGGTCGACCTGCAATCACTTGTGTTCTGAATCATCAAAAGCTATTGCAGGGTAGGAGTATAAAACTGACGGCCTTTTAT
>NC_029794.2:124949888-124964807 GCF_000816755.2 Arachis ipaensis
GTATGAATAGTTATCCTATTATTATTATTATTATTATTATTATTATTATTATTATTATTATTATTATTATTATTGTTCTTGCGTACGTAACTTGGACGTAACTCGGTGTCTAAGAGTCAACGCCGAGTTGTTTCCTTCAAGGCTGAGCTATAGACTTAAAAGATCCGAGCTTGTGTCCAGAGAGATATCACGTCTTGGGAGAGTATGAACAAAAGGGGAGTGCACCTGCAAAAAGCACTCCGATACTTAAGTTAGTATTGTAAATTTAGTATATCCCTTAAGGATAAAATACCATACCTTTATAGGTGGAGTGAAATAGGTTGGTTACGCTTCTGTTTGTCATCAGTATTGAAGAGTAGTTATTTAGAATTTAATAGGTGATAAGTCGGGCGTTTTTATTTCAAGATGTAATCCGTTGGGCGAAATATAACGCTTTGTGCCGAGTTATGGTGCCTAATGCCGAGTTATGAAATTGGATCTTTTAACAACCATATCATAAGGAAGGTTAATCAGCCTTAGTCGGCAAGAAGGAAGGTTATTCTGAAGAAGAGAAAAACTGATGTGGTGGATCTGTCTGAGGGTTCCGAGGATGATAAGGGTAAAGTTCCTATTGAAGAAATTCAAAGGTTTTTCGAAAATCAAAAGAGATTGCATGACGTTGCCGATCAAAGTAATGGCTCGTCACTGTGGGGGAAGGATTTTTCCTATATAGCTGTTGCCGATGAGGTGTGTCAGACTCCGACAGATGTGACTTTGGCGGACAAGGTTGGGCGGGACGTCGCCATTGATCAATACATACAGGTATTGTATGTTACTGTTTTGAATGTAGTTTATATAGATATGCAAATAGATTTATGGTTTTGTGTTTTCATTCAAGGTGGTTGGTCTTCGGTTAGCGAGCTTGCGGCGCAGTTAGGGGAAGAAACATCGGAAGATGGCCGAGCAAAAACAATATCCAAAACTAAAAGAAGCGCTCGAGTTAAAAAATACTAGGGTTACCGAATTGGAAGCCAGGCTATCTGAGGTTGAGAAAGAGCTAAAGCTGACCAAGAAAAATTATGCGAAGGAGGTGGAGGATGTGAAGAAGAAAGAAGCCGACCTCTCCAGCATGAGCGTTCGGATGGTTGAACTGACAGCAGAGCTGAAAGGGATGAAAAAGAGTAAGGAAGCAGCAATTCTTAACTCCTTTGTTGAAAGGTTCGAGCGAGCTTTACTACGAGCGAAATTTCTAGCCCCTGAAATGAACTTTTTCCAGATAGATCCAGGAAAGATAGTCCGAGATGGGGCCATGGTGGAGGATGACGGTGTTGTTGAAGAAGAGGATGAAAATGTTGAGTAATATTTGGTGTTTGATTGGATTTGTGTATTTGCTTTTACTGAACTATTTTTATTTGTTTTGAATTTGGTTTGCTCTTGATAGAGCTATTTTGGATTTTATATTATTTTGATGCCTAAACACAATATGAATGATTAGATGTGTTTAATTGAATTTGCCTTTTATTGATGTTTGTTTGATAAAGGCGTGTGTATAGTTTTTCTGATGGTAGCACGTTTTAATTGTGCTTGTGTTTCCTTGACTTTAGTCAATAGTTGTTTGATTGTTATATCCCTTAGAACGTATAATTGAGAGGATAGCGTTTGTATAGGTCAAATCAAAATATTTGACGCTAATAGTTGAGATCGGTTATATCTGATAAAAATATAATTGAAAAGTTAGGATTGTTTAACAAAGATCGGTAATTTGTTATTTAATCGGCAAAATCCAATTAGTATGATGCTGAATATAAGTTGGCAGGATAACAGTTTGAAGTCGAAAAGAAGTAAAAAATGCTTAAAGCAAGATAGAGTAAAAAATATAAGATTCTATATATCTATTGATGGACCTTTGATTACAAAGGTGCAGGTAGGCAAGTCTCGTTAAAACCTCTCCAAGCAAAAGCCTTTTTGGAAAAAATCTTGGTAGTAGGAAAAAGAGTACTCGCCTGGCCTTGACTTTTAACTGTAATATAACTTAAGAGATGATACATTTCAAGTATTAGGCAGAGTGTTATCCTGTAAGGACTATAATCAGTAGGCTTTGTTGCTGAGTACTTCAATAACTCGGAAAGGACCCTCGCAGTTAGCTGTTAGTTTGCCGTGGTTTGGGGTCTTCTAGCCTGTTCAGTTCTTCTGAGCACCAAGTCGTTTTCCCGAAAGGATCTTGGATGAAGTTTCTGGTTGTATCGCCGAGCTATATGTTGTTGCATAGCTCACTATGCGATTGCTGCTGAAGATCGAATTTCTTCAACGGTGTCTAAGTCATATTGACGGGCTGTATCTGCTGTACTATGGTCAGCCAATTGAGTTTTGAGTGATGTTTGGGAGATCTCGACAGGTATCATTGTGTCCGACCCATATACCGGTCGGAAGGGCATTTCCTTTGTTGTTGAGTGGATGGTGGTGTTGTACCCCCCATATGACCTCTGCTACTAATTCGGCCTAGAGACCCTTGGCATCGTCAAGCTTTTTTCTCAAGGCATGTAAAATAACTTTGTTTGCAGCCTCGGCTAATCCATTTGTCTGCGGGTGTTCTACCGATGAGTAATGTTGTTTGATCTTTAATTCCTGCCCTGCCGCCAAAGGGAAAAGGCCGAGGATGTCAAGCCCCCACTGATGGAAGGGTCAACTTACCTCTAAATTGTGGAGGATTTTGACTGGTAGGTGTGTAATTGGACTGTGTTTCTGGCAATTGTCATAGTTTTTTACTTTTATTTTACAATCTTGTTGCAATGTCGGCCAAAAGAAACCAGCTCAGATTATCTTGGAGGATAAGCTTCGGACTCCGAGGTGTGTGCCACATATTCCTTCGTGTGCCTCGGCAAGCGCAAGCTCGGCCTCCAACCTGAAAAGGCATTTAAGTAGAGGACAAGAGAATCTCCGTCTATATAGGCAGTTGTTCTATATTGTAAAAAATGAAGCTTGTCGGCGAAATTGCCGAGTATTTTCAATGTTGTCTGGTAATATTCCAGTCCTGAGATAGTTTATATAGGGTGCTTGCCAATCTGCATCCTGTATGACACTTAAAATTTCGGGTAGATCTATACTTGGTTTAAGTAGTGTGAATTAGTGAAGGGAAGCAATAGTTGTTTGTCTACTGGCGAGCTTAGATAGGATATCAGCTTGGCTATTATGTTTACGAGATATATGTTGGATTTTGAATTTAGAAAATTTTGAAATTAAGCTCTGAACAATAGTAAGGTACTTGGATAATAAAGGATCTTTTACCTGATACAGGTTATTTACCTATTGTATGACGAGCAAGGAGTCACAATATACCTTGAGTTCGGTAATATTTAGATCGGTGGCGAGTTTGAGACCGGCGATTAGTGCTTCGTACTCATTTTGATTGTTGCTCGCTTTGAAGGAAAGGTGTAAAGATTGTTCTATGACGTACCCATTACCATCCTCAAGTAATACTCCAGCACCACATCCTTGAGGGTTAGATGCCCCATCTACATACAAGGCCCATTGAGTTGAATCATTTATTGAAACTGGGACTGTGAACTCAGCAATGAAGTCTGCCATGTATTGAGACTTTATGGGACCTCATCTCTGGTATCTGATGTCAAATTCGAAGAGTTCAACCGACTATTTTACTAATCGGCCAGCTAATTCTGGTTTTTGGAGGACTTGTCTTAAAGGTTGATCTGTGCGGACATAAATGACATGGCTTTGAAAGTATGGCCAAAGACGTCGGGCTGACAACACCAAAGCTAAGGCTAACTTCTCTATCTTAGGATAGCCAAGTTCGGCATGTTGCAAATTCTTGCTAATAAAATAGATCGGCTATTGTTGTTTCTGTCTCTCTGCAATAAGAACAGAGCTTATGGCCCAATCGGTAACAGATAAATATAAGTAAAGTAGTTTCCCTTGAAAGGGTGTTTGCAAAATAGGTGGTTTTGAAAGAGTGCTTTTTATAGTTGTGAAAATAGTTTCACATTCATCAGTCTAATGAAAAGTTTTTTTCTTTTTCAATGTTTGGAAAAAACAGAAAGATTTAGAAGCTAAACAAGGTAGGAATCTAGAGAGTGGAGCAAGTCTCCCTGTTAATTGTTAGACTTCTTTAATTGTTTGCGGGCTCGCCATGTCCAAGACAGCTCGGCATTTTTTTGGATTGGCTTCGATGCCGCGGTTGGTGAGCATAAAACCGAAGAATTATCCTCCTTGTACACCAAAGGCACACTTCTCAGGATTGAGTCACATATTGTATTTGCGTATTTGATTGAATATTTCTACAAGGTCGTCAAGATGATGATGGCCGAGCATTGTTTTGGCGACCATGTCATCGACATAAACTTCTAGGTTTCTGCCGATCTGTGCTGCGAATACCTTATCCATAAGGTGTTGATATGTTGCCCTGCATTCTTAAGTCTAAAATAGCAGTAATTTTCATATTCAATAATAAATGCAGTCTTACTTTGATCAGATGGATGCATTAGAATCTGGTTATAGCCAGAATATGCATCCATGAAACTCAGTGTCTTATAACCTGAAGCATTGTCTACTAAGCAATCAATAGATGGTAGGGGATAGGAATCTTTTGGGCATGCTTTGTTGAGATTAGTGAAATCAACACACATGCGTCATTTACCGTTATGTTTTTTTTACCATGATGACGTTTGCCAACCATGTTGTGAATCTGATCTCTTTTATGAAGCCAGCATTGACGAGCTTGTTAGTTTCCTCCAAAGAGGCTTGCTTTCTTTCAAGACCTAGGTTTCACTTCTTCTGTACTATAGGTCGGACAGAGGGAACCAACGCCAGCTTATGGGAGATGACTGATGGGTTAATACCAGGCATGTCTGCAGGTGTCCAGGCAAATAAGTCGGCATTTTGATATAGGAATCTTTGAAATGAGGCTTTTTCTTCCGAGCTTAGTAAAGATCCTACATAGGTGAATTTATCCGAGCTATCTGCAAAATAAATTTTTTGTAAGTCCTTCGTTGGGGTTGGTCGTTCGAGAACGTCTGCCCTTGGATCAAGGTCGGCCAAGATTGGGAGTTCGTCCTAGCTGCTGATGTGGTGTATATGTGTATTTATACTTCGGTTGGGTCTCTTGAGACTATTGTTGTAACATTGTCAGGTGTCACGGGTATCACTGTGAATTGTTGCGATAGTATCATCCTGCGCAGGAAACTTAACACAAAGATGAATTGTAGAAACGATTGCACAAAACTTATTCAAGAAAGGTCGGCCAAGTATTAAATTGTAAAGGCTAAAACAATTCACAACTAAATATTGAACATCTGAAGTTTTTTATAAAGGAGGCTCACTGATGAATCCATATTTTACGATAATTTTTTGTTAGAATTGAGAGGATTTCATCATATAAACCTACAATTATTCCATTAAATAGCATGCTTTTGAGCTTTCCTCCTAAATTGTGCTTGATTATGAAAACATGCTCTTTTGTGCCTAATTTAATCTATTTTATTCCATTTGCCTTCTATTCGATACCTTGATGCTGTTTGTGAGTGGTTTCAGATGTATAAGGTAGGAATGGCTTGGTGAGAATGGAAGAGGAGCATGCAACGGGGAGGAAGCATGAAGAAACAAAGGAGAAGAGCAAAGCTCGGTAAGAGCGTTTCCTTGCCGAACTTGTTGCGCCTCCACCTACAAAACCTCCAGAAATACAGTTAATAACTCCTCTTGGTTGTTCAGGGTGACTTGTGCTCGCCCTTTCTTTATCTCGGCTGTGCTGTCCTGCCGAGTTATAGCCGCCAGTGGGAGGGGGACGTCGTTGAATATGGCCACCGATGTATTTATCGAGATGGCCTTGCCGAGCTAGTCGCTCTAAGAGGTCTTTCGCGATGAAACACTCACCAGTGGTATGTCCGGGCTTCTGGTGAAAAGTGCAATACTTTGATTTGTCTGCACCCTTTGAATCTGGATAGTTGTCAGCCTTCCGTGGAGGCTTGATCAATTTGGAATTTAAGATCTCCTTGATGATGTCATGGCGGGGGGTTAGTTTAAAACTTTTCTTACTATCCCGTGGTCTATCTTCTTCTTTGTACTGGGGCTTTTCTGATTTCCAAGCCTGTCGGAGTTCTTCAATGTCAATCTGGCCTTTCGCCTTTTCACAGAATTCGGCCATGGTTTTGGCGACAACAATAGCCTCCTGGAATTTCCCTAGTCGGAGTCCACTTTTGATGGCGTGCAATTGCACCTCGGGGTGAAAATCTGGTATACTCATAGCCACCTTTGTGAAACACGTCATGTAATCTTTGAGGCTTCATTCTGACCTTGTTTGATTGTGTTCAGGTAATTTGAATCATGCAGATAGATGGCCGAGCCAGCAAAATGCTCTTCGAAAAGCTTCACAAGTTCCTTAAAACGAGAAATAGAATCTGCAAACAAAGAGCAAAACCAATCAAGTGCAGGACCATCTAAATAAGATGGAAAATAACAGCATAAAACTTTATCTGATGCACCGTTTACTATCATTATGGATTTGAACTTCTTGATATATTTCTTCGGATCTCCTAACCCATCGTAGGGGACTAATGTAGTCGGTAAGATGAACCTTCTGGGGAGCTCGAAATTCATCACCTCGGCCGTGAATGGTCCAGTAGAATTGTCGGGCTCAGCGTTTTTATTTTCTGGCCAAGCTTCTTCATCATGTTGAGGTCAAGCTTCTTCATTTTGTTGAGGTCGACCTTCTTCATTCCGAGCAGTTTCGGATACGTGCGTTGGGCCAGATTGGTGTTCTTCTGTTCGTTCTTGACGAGCATCATTGTTTTCAATCCGAGCATTAGTTAGCTCGGCAATTTGATTTTCCATTATTTGATTCTCTTCCGCCATGCGCTGGTTGGCTTGTGGCAACTCAGATACCATCCGGAAAAGCTCGGACGGTGTGGGCGGAGAGAGATCAGCAATGGGCGAATGTAAAAGCAGTGAGGCCAATGAAGAAGAAAAGAACTATGTCTTCGGCCCCACGGTGGGTGCCAATTGTTCTTACGTACGTAACCTGGACGTAACTCAGTGTCTGAGAGTCAACGCCGAGTTGTTTCCTTCAACGCCGAGCTATAGACTTGAAAGATCCGAGCTTGTGTCTAGAAAGATATCACGTCTTGGGAGAGTATGAACAAAGGGGGAATGTACCTGTAAAAAGCACTCCGATACTTAAATTAATATTGTGAATTCAATATATCCCTTAAAGATAAAATCCCATACCTTTATAGGTGAAGTGAAATAGGTCGGTTAAACTTTTGTTTGCCATCTATATTGAAGAGTAGTTATTTAGAATTTAACAGGTGATAATATCAAACCGGGCGTTTTTATTTCTGAATGTAATCCGTTGGACGAAATATAATGCTTTGTGCCAAGTTATGGTGCATAATACTGAGTTATGAAATCGAATCTTCTAACAGCCGTATCAATTATTATTATTGTTATTATATGCATGCTCAGATGCTCCGATCACAATCACGGGTTCTGGGAGGATCAGCTTTATTGGGTCATTTTCTTTTCCCTTTCCTTTTAAGATTATCGAATAACTAAACTTTAGTTGCGTGAAATGGGCTCGTGTTTGATCACTCGAATTTGAAAGTAAACTTCGATGTAAAGGGACATTGAGAAAGCAACTAAGATTTTCAAGAAAGCAAAATGGTTTGCTTGACCCTCTTTATTAATTTAATTCCTTAAATAAAGGATGGAGAAAATGGAACACACAAGTTGAAATTTCCTAACCACAAATGATACATACCCACTCATTTCTCACTCACATCCTTGAAGAATCGCTCGAGAAAGCAGACAAAAAAGAGAAGGGACGAAGAAAAAAAATGAGGAAGTATATGAATGGTATAGATGCAGAGCAGAAGCAACAGCGGAAAAATATGGTTTTTAACTTTTTATGTGGTCACGTCCCTTTTCTTGTGCTTACCACAGTCCCCAAACAGTGGGAAGCGCCCGACTTTACGCGCACCAACTGGAGTACCACCTCGTACCTGTTCACAACAGAAAATTTGAGACCCTTGAAAAGCAACTTTTCATTCAAAGAACAAGCAGAAAAGCTTTTCAAAGAAAAAGAGAACACAACCAAATTTACCTTGACTACCCTTCTAGGCTTTGCCTTATTCCAGCATAAAAATCCACAACCACCAGCTCCCGAGCTCGATTCATATCCCCTATATACATAAACCAGGTTATTTTTGCACTGACATGCCACAGTTTTTGTAAATATTAAACCAATGCTACAAACCCTGGGTGTGAGAAAAAGTTCATAAGTTAAACCGTAGGATCACATTTTGTAACAGCTTTTCTCTCAGTTCTTAATTGTCAAAGTGGCATAAGAGCAATTGAACAGAGACTTACGGATTGTCTTTGCCAGAACTTGCTGCTAAACTGCTGTCATGCAGTAAACTTGGGGACATGGGATACCTTCTACCAGTTTGGTCTTTCTGCAAGACCCTTCCATTTTTTACGTTCAAAATTTTGACATCATTACTCTGCTCATCTTCCCAATGCTGCTGTGAGGAAAATCTTGCTGAATCCGTGGACTCCATTGGATCTATGCAATAGATACCTTCCTGTGGCAGGACCTGATTCTTCTCAGGTCTCAAGCGACTCAATGATCCTGGTGAACCCTTTTCTACAGCTTGTAACCAGGCAGTTTCCAGTCTCTGCTCACGAATGATGGATTCAATTCTCTGCATTGGATTATCTTGCCTTCTCTCCGTCACACCATTTCTTTCACCCAGAACATCAGAGGAATCGGCTGCAGGTTGAAGGTTTCCATCAAGCAAAGGATCTGTTCCATTCCCGCGACCTCCTCTTTGTTCCTTCTCACTTGTCAATGCTGACTCAGCCTGTCTTGGCATATTAACCGGAGTTTCACCTACACCATCTGGCAAGTGGATAATTCTGACATCTACATTGCGTCTAAGAACCATCTCCATGGAGTTTGTAATACTTCTCGAAAACCTCTCAGCCCTGAGTTTAATATCTCCATCCCCAAATGCAACATATGCTACCAAAACACCTGAGAGAACAATTGCATAAGGAGGCTAGGAACAATACATGAAAAAGATAAAGGCTTTTAATACTAAGGTGCAAAAGAGCAAAATCAAATAAGAGGAACAAAGAGTAATCTAGTACTGCAAAGGAATAAGAAAGAACAGTTGAACACATTCAATAAAATTAAAAGAAATATATATTAAATTTGATAAATGATAAATGCTCTACCCTATCAACAAAAAAGCAATTCATTCCCGGCCAACAGTAATTTCAATTCGAGTTGACCTACTTTGAACACATTCTGTATCTCAAGTATTAATCATCTTCCTCTGATAGTACAACTATAAATCAGAAAAAAAAAAAATAGAGGGTGTGCAGAATCATCCGAAATTAAGTTTGCTATGGATTTGATTAGTAGGTATGAAAGCAAACAATGTGTTTTCCTCAGCAACAAATAAGAGAATGCTTTATAAACATCCAATGCCATTATGGACAAACATCTGGAATCTATGCTTTCAAGTAAACAGCTTAAGGTAAGTGTGTTTGTCAGAAATGCTTCTAAATACCTTGAGCATGCAGAAATACAATTTTGGACCAAAGAAAGTATAATCTGCTAACCTTCAACTTCACATATGGATACAAGCTTTCCATGATTGAGTAGCAACTGCCTCAATGTCTTCGAGTGACACCTCCCAATACAACGTGCCCAGATATCATGTAACTTTCCAGAATCCACGCATCTATACATCATATTGCCAACCATAATATCATCAGATGAGACAATTGTGGAGCCATCATCTATGACTGGGCTATTTGATGGCTTTGATTTCAAGCTTAAACCATCAATGTTTGAGGAAATATCCCTTCGATGGCCAGAATTGCCATTTAATGCTTTCTGCTGGGATGTAGGTGATATTGACTTCCGGGGCATATATTTAAGGTCAGACATATGCTTGGAAGCAGTAACTTCTCTTGAAGCACTTGATGGATCATCATCAGTTGTTTTGCAGCTCGGCCTCCTGCTGCTGCCTGACTGAGTGAGATCTGGAGATGACATAGAACCAAGTTGCAAGAGTGTTGCTGTGAACCATGTTGAGCGTTCACTGGAAGTCCTTAACTGTTTCTCAGCCTCTGAGAGAAGCTTTAAAGAATGCTTTAACCTCTCCAACTCCGAGTCATTCACTAAACATGAAACTCAAGTCTTAATAGTTAATGGATACAGTTTTTATTATTATGATGCATGATGACACAAGAAAGAGATAAAAGTACCACAAACTACAATTGCAAAACTCCATTAAAAGCAAATTAAATCTTAAAATACAAACACAGCATAATTGTATATGTTTTACTATTACTACTTTTCTAAGAAAGAAAAAAAAAAAACTGTGACATCATAGCATACTAGTGATATGTTTCACAGGAATAAACACATCCTATAAAAAGCTCATGAATTACCAGTATATGATCAGCACAATGCTTATAGTTCACTCTATAGTATCCTCTCTAGTCTAAATGACTGTAGATGAACTTCTCAATTCACTCTAAAATATTGACTCAGAACACACTTTTAAATAAACAATTCCATATTAATGCCAAAATTGAGATGAATAACATAAGAGACGGAGGGGAAGGAAACATCTCTCATCAAATCAAAACAGAACTGTACTCACAGCTTCGTCCACCAAAGAATGCTTCATCCGGTTTGGAATCAATGACTGTGTATGATCCAGCAATGATGTCCATAATGAGGCCAGCTAGTTGAGACATCAAAACCATTGGATCAACTCCAGAGTCCATCAATTCTCTGGCTCTTTTCACTGTCTCTACAGTGTTCGATGACATTGCTAATTCCAAAAGTTCCAATAGTTTTTCATCTGAAACAACTCCCACCTGTTGCGGAAAATACAAAACAATGTTGTGTTAAATGATATCGATATCTAAGCATGTTGACTAAAATGAGTATTTGTGAAAGTCCACATTGACAAGTTATGGTAAAGTCAAAGAGTAATGGTTACAGCAAACTCACAAGTTCATTGACAAGAGAAGTACTAATTCTCTTTCCCAGCAAACTAAGCTGTTCCAACATTGTTTCTGCATCTCGAAGTGAACCATCTGCATTTGTAGCAATGAGGTCCAAAGCATCTTCTTCAACATCAAGGTTCTCCTGAGCAGATATTTTCCTCAATCTATCCACAATATCCACATCTTTAATTTTATTATAAAGGTACTTCTGACATCGGGATTGTATTGTTCGAGGCACATTGTCAAGATCAGATGTGATGAATATGAATACAACTCGCTGAGGTGGTTCCTCGAGAAACTTGAGAAACCCCAGCCATGCCTTGGATGGTAACAGGTGACACTCATCAATGACAAAAACTGTATATCGTGTGGAAGCGGATGATGAAGCAACTGACAATCTTTTCAGTAAATATCTAGCTTTATCAATTCCCTTTTTATTGGTTCCGTCAACTTCCAGCAGATCGCTGCTCTTGCCAGAAATAAAATCTGTACATTCCCTGCAGTAGCCACAAGGCTTACTCTCATCAAGAGCCACACAATTCAATGCAGCAGCAAATATTCGTGCTGTTGATGTTTTACCAGTCCCACGGGGACCTTGAAAAAGATAAACAGGAGCTATTCGACCCCTTGAAACAGCATTCATAAGTGACTGTACCACGATATTCTGCCCAATCAATTCACTGAAGAATATAGGCCTATACTTCTGGCTGAAACTCCGACTATTTTCTGGAGTGTCTTCCTCCTCCACCCCTTCCCCATTGAGAGCTATAATCTCCAATCCCTCTTGACTCCTACAGCTTGATGACCACCGCCTTCCATCCAATCTACTCAAGCCCTCAAGGTCCAGCTCCCCAAAGTTTGTAGAAAGTTCATCGTCACTCCTGCCAGTTCCTATAGATGACCCTACCCTACCATCACCACCATTAGTGAGCAATGGAATAACACCCTGAGCACTCTTCCAAGACATCCTGCGCTTGTGGGTGGCCGAAGAGGATCTCCGGTGTCTGGGATAAATAGTTTGACTGCCACAAAGTATGCTGCTTCCTTTCCTCCTTAAAGTATCCGACAACGATGGAGAATAACAACTCCCACACATCCCTCTATGTTTGGGAGTCCTCTTTGACCAATAGCAAGGAATTCCACATCCTTGTCGGCCAGGCAAATCCAACCGATCATCTATCTCATCGTCACCATCGTTCATTGAGGTTGTGGTACCATCCCAAGAGCCAACAGTGCTGGGATATTGGCGTCCATACCTATTGTAAGAACTGGTTGACAATGCAGGAGTACTGTAGGAATAAGAGGAGTCTTCCTTTCGGCTTGTTCGCAATAACTTTGAGGAAGATCGAGACCAATTCTTGCGCTTGAGTTTGAGGAGCAAAGGGGATGTGGCAGAACCCGAAGCCTGTCTCACATCTTCAGAATTAGAGTAGTCTTCGGTGTCATCAGAGTGGTCAATAGAGTCATCCCTGGTAAAGGGCATGGGAGGAAGCCCCTCCAACAATGCATTATTGGACTTGAAAACTTTTCTACCTAGATTGAGATTTGTATCTCTATGCTGAAACTTTGCCATGGGATCCAAATGGGAAAGGGTGTTGCTGTTAGGTTTTTTACTCTTTTTCTTAGGAGGCGCTGTTCTTCTGGCAGAGGGTGTGGCCAAGGAGATAAGATTGGTGTCTCCACATCGAAAGATGGAAGAAGACCGAGGGCCACCTCCTCCGGTGCCTAAGTATGTGTCGCTCTTAGAATCACAGGCATTGTGAGCATCACTCAAGGTGTCCTCAAAACTGCCTAGAAGAGAAGAAGATCCATCAATGGCAGCATCTTCTTCCTCTTCTTCGTCTTGGTCTCGGTCATTCTTGTCGCTGGAAGATTTATGGGTCTTCCAATTGTACAAGAAGACCCTCTTGTTGGTGGTAGGTGGCACAGAGTTCACGTGAGAGTCAAGTTGAGAATGGGAAGTGAACTTTGTGGTTGTGGTGGGGCCATGGACGTTGTTGAAGGCAGAATTCCATGCAGATACAGATGCAGATCTTGAGGAGTTGAGTGGTGACTTCCATGAAGAAGTGGTGCCAGGATCCCTCAAGACACGAGCTGCTTTCCGAATTTGGGTAAGCTCCTTCTTCAGGTGCAGCTTGCTTGCCATTTCTGACATCTCTCTTCTCTTCAATTTGCATTCACTTAACTCATCAATATCATTGCAAGTAAATCAAAAGATGATCTTTAAGATGTTGGAGGAAAATGCCCATCTTTTCTTCAAGAAATCTGATCCCCTTCACTTATTTCTTTGCTGCACCAGCTACAATGTTCTAACCTGTTAGAGTGAACAAGATAATCCTATGAACAAAATTTTACATTCACAATTTTCACAAGTGGCATAGACAAGACTCAGTCAACTTATTTCTGAAGCTAAGATGTTAAATATAACTTACAGTATCATTTTCCTTGAAACCTCAATTCTATTTTTTTATTTACCAGAACAAAGAAAACGAGCATAAATGCGTATGCATATACCTTAGCATACAAAACGGAAACTCAGGATAATTGTAATGATCCAAATCAACCTTATTACCCTGGTTGCTCCAACTGAATTGCCAAAATTTTAGCTTATGTGCAGCTCCTGGAACACCCAGGATATTATTAATTTGACCCTGCATTAGGTGCTATTGAATTATTGAAAAACAATATTTAAATTTATCCTAGATCAAATATAACATGACACTAATAACCCAAACAATTAACAATTTTTAGTTCATGCAATAACCAGGATGTGATTTATATATCTATTTTTTATCCAATTATATGCTAAAATTTTAGCTCATGCAAGGTTTTTCTCATTTACCAGAACCGGGAAAGAAAAAGAGCATAAATACCTATGCATATGCCTTAGCATAAAACGTACAGGTTAAATAAAATAAACCCTTTCATTAATCAGATCACTGAATACGACTTAATTGACAAACATCCTCTTCATCTATCATCATCAAAGGAGGAAACATAAACAAAATCACAAATAAGTGTAATTAAACTTGCAAAGGAAAAATGAGATCAGCAGCATCAAATTGAGATCATGTAAAAATCTTTTAAACTCACCATTCCTTATGCCAGTTATCATCATATTGTAAAACCTTGAAAATAATGTAATCATTTGAACGACAAAATTTTTCAGATATGTTGTATGTGTGTTTTTCCTCCCCTGATCCATTAGCAACTTTTAGTCAACACAGGAATTTCAGATCCAAATTATAGTTCTCTCTTTACAGCTGTAAACTGTATCAAAAAGAAAACTATGAATTTTGCAAAAACTTATAGTTCGCTGCTACATATACCATGCTAATTCCAATTTTAGCAACTAATATTAATTACCATTAATCAGTGCATATTAATCAATTTAGAAAATACGCATGTGTATTAACATTCCTGATCCTTGCATAATTTTATTTATGCCCCGCAACAAGCTACAAGATCCAAAAAGAAGTTCACCATTGGACTAGAGAACAAGGATGCAGCAGTATTCAACTCTTTTTCACAAATCTAAAGAATAGAGATCACGAGGAATTAATTTAGTTTGACAACACTACAATGTGAACATAAATTATATAAAAAAAAGTAGGTGCTTATATCTTGATCTATTCTTTGATGAGTATAACACTCCGGGAATGTGATTAGGAAATGAAAAAGGGAGAAATAAAAAGAAAAACTAAGAGAGAGTAGCTCACCATTGAACGCGTCGGAGAAGAGAAGGACGCCGCGGAGAAGAGGCGGACGCGGCGAAGCAGATGAGAACGCGGCGGAGTGGACGTGGCAGAGCAGAAGTGAGCAACAGGAAGCGAACGAAGCAGATCCGTGCGACGTGGTGGACGGCAGAGCGCGGTGCTAGGGTTTCGTTGAGGAGGTTTGGAA
>NC_029794.2:124964933-124966522 GCF_000816755.2 Arachis ipaensis
CGGTGAAGGTGAGGTAAACGAGGTGCAGAGGGAGAGAGCGTGGAGAGGGTGTAGGGAGAGGAAGCAGCAGAGGGAGTAGGGAGATGACTGTGTTGTAAAGAAAGTTGAGACTTTAGAGGGAGGATCAGTATTACTACGAGGAAGATGCAACTTCAAATATTAATGCGTGTCATATAGTCCATTCAATAAAAATATTTTGACGATGACAACTCTTTTTCCGTCTTCTTCCTCTTGGTTCTGGTCGTTCTTGTCAAGAAGACCCCCTTGTTAGTGGAAGGTCGCATGTGTTAGGGAATCACATTTAATAAATCGCAAATTTTGGAAATGAGAAACATGGAATGAACTAACAATTTTGGGAAAATATGGAAGATTTGTTGACTAAGCGAAAGAATTTACAATTTTACCAAATATAAAAAGATGATACATATAACATTTTTTCTTATATGTGGAGATAATAAGCTACATAAAAAATAATATTTTTTCCTTCATTAACATAAAACTATAACTCTTTTCTATATCAGTAATTCGCAGTAATTCAGTATATTACAAACGAAATAATCATAAAGAAGACATCATATATTTCTTTTCTCTATACACTCACGGACTCAATTTTTGGTGTTACATAAATTAATTTTTGGACAAATTTTACAGTGCTTATAATTTAGTGTCTAATTTTTACTTAATTTATTTTTTATGATAAAATTTAAATATTTAATAATTATTTATTTTTATATTTTAAAATTAAATATTAATTTTTAATAAGTTAAACAAATATTTTTAAACACTAGGGGTGTGTATGGTCCGACCCGTTCGAATACCTGGTTCGGCTCCGAACACTTTAGGAGATATTTTTGTGTGATTTCACCGGGTTTAGAGTCGGGTAAGGGTCTCAAAAATAGACCCAATCATTATTTCGGGTCGGGTCCGGACTATGGCTCGGGCCATCCGAAGTCGGTCCGATGGTCCGGTCATCATACACAATTAATATTTTATGTTATTAGTGATGGATGATGGCTATTCTTATGTGAAATTTAAGTATTGTAAACTTTAATATTTTGTGTCATTAGTTATTATAAGACTATAAGTTAATATTTTATGTTTAAAATGCATAAGATTTTAGACTAATGCATAATATTGTGTTATTTATATTGATTTAAATATTTGGTGTTATTAGACAATTTAGTATTGATTATGATTATACTTTAATTTTAGAGAAGAGTTGGTTTTTGTTATATTTTTCTAAGTGAATTTTACCATGTCAAATAATAGTTGGAGTTTTAGAAATTTGGATATTTTCACATGCTAGCTTATAAGAAGGTATCAAGAAAATGTAATGTTAACGGCCCGGTTTTCACCCAATTTTTATCCGGTATAATCGGGTTTAAGACTGAGTTCGGATCTAATAAATAGGCCCGGTATATATTTCGGGTTGGATCGAAATCACATCAAACCCGATTCCACCCGACCCATACACACCCCTGTTAAATACCATAACAATTTCCTAACTCTTAACATTCAAAATTGATTTTTGCCCACGTACTTATAACATAAAAGCCTATATATATATAATATGAAACCCAACCCCATAT
>NC_029794.2:124966687-124967164 GCF_000816755.2 Arachis ipaensis
TAAGAACATTGAAATTAACATAATTTTTTATTAAATTATATAGAATATTCTGTCAGATGTTAGGCATATTCATTTCGTTTAACAAAATATTCCATTAATTCTAGTATTTTGTCATGACATGGTCTTAATTACAAAGTATAGGACCTAACTGAAAATTCAATGAAAATATAAGGACTAACAGAAATAATTAAACCTTTATAAAATAACACATTAACAGTTATGAAATTATATGTCATAAATAATAATTAAAAAAAAAGATTTACTATTCCAATACTTGGTCTCAATTCAAATTAGGTTGTGTTTGTTTTTCAGATTCAGATTGTGAAATTGAAACTGAGTATTGTGTTTAGTTGTTAGTGACTAAAACTAAATTTTTTTTTTCAAACATATTGTTATTTAACTTTTCAAATTTTAAATCAATCTTTCCCTTCCCCTCATTTTTGTATTTATTATAAATTAAACATGATATTGAGATAT
>NC_029794.2:124967172-124968170 GCF_000816755.2 Arachis ipaensis
AACGTAACTTTAAAATTCTATGTTATTTTTAATTATTGGGTAAAGTATTTTTTTTATCTTTGAAATTTGCTAAAAATTTTAAAAAAATACTCCTAAGTTTTATTTTGTTTCAATTTTATCCTAAAAATTTTTTATTTGCATCAAATATACCTTTGACGACTAATTTTTCAAAAAAATTAGGACTAATTCAGCAACAATTTTAAAAGAATAATCATCAACACAAGCAAATCAAATATAATTATCATATATTATTATTGGATTAATCTTAAATTTTTTTAAAATTTAGTTGTTAAGAGTATATTTGATGTGAATCAAAATCTTTTAGGATAAAATTAAAATAAAATAAAATTTTGAGATATTTTTTAAATTATTTTATTAAAATAGTTATGCAAGTGAAATTTTTTATTAGTTTTTTTATGAAGGTAATACGATTTCTTTAAGGTGAGATTGGTCTCATTTCACCTATTAATTTTATACAAATTTTAATTTTAAATCAGTAGAATAAATAAAGATTCAATTTTTTTTGTTAATGTTTTTTTTTTTTGTCCAAACAACAAGAGTATAAAATACTCTACTTTTTTCTCTGTTTCCTTTTTAACCAACGGATTAGTAATACAATTTACTTCCCTCAAAACTAATTTAAATTGGACCATTCAATTTTTACTTAGCATAAATCTTGGAATTTTAAAACTAGATCATCATAGTCCTTCTTTTATCACTCTTGCAAACTATTGCATTGTGATGAAGACTCCTCCCGAATCAGTTTCACAAACCAGATCTTTCACTCCACAGTCCCAAATAAGAGAAAAATCTCTCCATATGGCAAAAGTTTTGCAACAATAAACATACAAAAAAAAATACTAAATACAATTTTTGATCTTAGGAATGGCAATACTACCCGAATTCGCAGGTATTCACTTCGCCCCTATCCGCTCGATGCGGAGCCGGTTTTTAGCAGGATGGGTTCTTGGGAGGAGCAGAACGAGATTGAGTTTAGG
>NC_029794.2:124968181-124968629 GCF_000816755.2 Arachis ipaensis
CGAAACGGATTAGGGTTCAACATTTTACTATTCGCGAATAAAAACGGAACGAATTCTATGCAAATTGTTGTACGACGGGACGAGATCGAATAGAGCAAAAACCCACCCCTACCTGCCCCGTTACCACTCCTATTTGACCCAAAATCAGCTATCTCCCTCGATAGAAATACACTCGCATCGCAATCAAGTTTTATCCTGTTGGAGGAAGGCTCGACTCGATGAGTAACTTTTTTTTTGTTAATTTATAATTTTATATAGACCATGTAATTTTTAAGTGAAACTTAAAAAAATTATTCTTGATAAGATATCACACTTCATTAGGTCATTTTTAAAGAGAAATTAATAAAATTTATTTTCCAATTCTGTAAATCCTATATTGTTAGAAAAGTAAAACTCAGACAATAATATATTTAAAAAATTAAAAGTTATTTTTCCAAAAGCCACACTT
>NC_029794.2:124968940-124970112 GCF_000816755.2 Arachis ipaensis
TTAATAAATTCATTTAATTGATCTTTTATTTTTAAGTATAAATAACATTAGAGACTTAGATGAGTAATATTTTAGATATTATAACATCGATAAAAGAATATAAAAAATTTAGTTATTGAATTTAGGGATTTAGGAATTAAAAAATTTTGAATTAATGTTCTTATTTTTTTGATATTTTTTTTAATGTTACAGATTGGTTAAGGGTATTATTGTCTATTTAAAATAATTATTTGATTTTTTCTTAAATTTTATTTAAATATGTTTTTTTATCATTTTGATATAATTTAGTCTTTTTTAATAATTAGTACTTGCTAGTGATTTTTAGAGTTATTTGATTTTATTTGCGTTATTAGAAATTGTAATAGGAGTTGACAAATGGGATGTTTGGGAATGATTGAAAGTAATAGTATTCTTCAACAGAAATTGTTTGTTATTTGGAGAGGATATCTCTTAGCCTGCAAGCCTGGGATGTGGGTGAACGAGATGTTATTTGTAAGACGGATTGTGTGAAAGCATTTAATCTTGTTACTAACCAGCAAGATGGTTTTGGATTTATTGACCTGTTGGTGCTCAAAATAAAAGACATCATGTATTGAAATTGACGTGTGGACTTTCGTTTGATTATGAGAGATGCAAACACGAGACACCATGACAAAAATGACGATGAGGTTACAACTTCGTCATGTGAAGGTTTTCCTTGAGAGGAGTTTAAGAGTATTTTTAAACGAGACGGTCTTTCTAATTAAGCAGTTCCTTTATTTTTCTTATTTTTTTTGTTTAATTTATTTAAATAAAAAAAACTAATGAATATCTCATATGAGGGCAAAAAAAAAAAAAACGTAATATAATTATCAAAGTATATCCGGATGAGCGTTTTTTTTTTTTTACTTAAATGATGGTTTGAGAATGTAAAATAAATTTTTATTTAGTTTTCTTTTATCAAATTTAATTAATTTTATTTTCCATACTCACAATTTATTTGTTCAAAACCAAATAAATCAGTTTACTCAAACCATAAAATGTTACATTTTAAGTGTTATTTTGATCTCATATCTATATTTGATTTTGTATTCTATTAATCCAAACTAAGTAATATTTCATTCTAATTATAATTTTGTATAACCTAAATAATGTTAACTAGTTAAGTATATTAATTAATAAATTTACTAACT
>NC_029794.2:124970117-124970680 GCF_000816755.2 Arachis ipaensis
ATCATAAAAATTTAACTATAGACATAAATAAATAATAAAAATATATTAAAGCAAAAAATCAAGTGGGGCCTCCTAGTTTTTACCCCACCTGATTTTCCTTCGCACAAAACAAAAATAATTCAGGTATTAAAGGTGTCTTTTTTAGGAAATAAAATTATTTACTTATTTATTTCTAAATACTTTCCGTTAGTTTTATTTAGTTACAGCGGGTTATTCATTATTCATTCAATCATTAAGTTATGGTTATTGCCTTATTGGATGCATGGCAAGGTCTTGCCATTTGTAAGGGCTTCCTTCCATGCTTCCACCATTTCACCTCCATCTATTTATTCATGTGATGTTAATCATGTTATGTTAGTTGAAGCAACCTAACCATGTGAAATTCTTGTGACACTTCTTGCTTTCTTTATGCTCTCTCCAAATATACCACTATTTATGAATAGTGAATAACCTTTCTCTAATTGTAACTGTCATGATTGTATTTTGTCTTGGGGATATCAATATTCATAAATCATTTCATTCTTAGCCTTTTTTTTTTTATATGATATTCTCTAATTTCTCAT
>NC_029794.2:124970997-124981930 GCF_000816755.2 Arachis ipaensis
TATTTAAGAATTTAATATTGATGAATTAATTATTATATATATAAAAAAAATTTAAATTTTTTAATATTTATTTAAACAAAGAAATAAATTATTTATTTTATTAATAAATATTTTTAATACTTATTTAAACGGATAAATAAATTATGGGAAAGTATGAGGAGCCAATGGAATATTTATACAATGTATACAATGGAAGTTTAGGGAGTATTAGAGATATAATCATTAGTGTTACCTTTTTCCATCAGCTGAAGCTTTTGGGATGAGTGGTATCATGACATGGTATTATAGATCTAGATCCGAAAGGTCAAGAGTTTGATCATTGGTAAACCCCAAAATCAGTTTAAGCTTTTGGGAAGATGTTTATTATCGCTAGTACTCGGATGGTTATTCTAGATAGTATGTGAGATGTTCATTTTGTAACTCAATAGCTCATTGTACACATTGTACAAATAGTCCATTGTCTCCCTAGCAGGATCCATAAATTATTTACTCTATTAATGAATATACTTTTACGAATAAATCGTTAAATTAGTCTTCAAAAAGTCATTATTTTTTAAATTAGTTTTTAAAATATGTTTTTAATCAAATTCGTCCTTTAAAAATTTTAAGTTAGTCATTTTAGTTCTTTTATCACTTCCATTACTAACAGCGTTAAAATTTGCTGATGTGACTCGTTAAGTGACATCACAATACACGCCTAATAATTTTAATTGGTGGCTAACATGCATGGTAAATTTATGAAATTAGGTCAAATAAACTCCAAATTGAGAGATTCCAATATCTCAAATTTTCTCTTCAATTAGGTTTTAATTTGATCTAATTTTATAAATTTATAAGAGGCTTCTGCGTTGTTTCGAGTTAATGTCTGGCTTGAGTATTAATTTTGATAAGTCGAACTTGGTTTCCATTAACTGTGAGCATGAGTGGGTGACGAATATGTGTGGTCTATTGAGATGTGTAGAGGCTGCTCTACCTGTCAGGTACTTAGGAATTCCTCTGGGTGCGAATTCTCGGTTGGTGAAGACCTGAAATTGATCATAGAGAAAGTGGAAGATAAGCTCAGTTTATGAAAAGTAAAGTCTCTCAACAAAGCTGGCAAGCTGGTTCTCATAAAATCTGTACTTAATAGCTTGCCGGTTTACTACCTCAGCCTGTATAAGATGCCAAAGTCGGTGACAGAAAAGCTAATTCAATTACAGAGGATGTTCTTATGGAGTAAAGAAAATGGGAACCATGGTATACCACTAGTGAAATGGGAGGTAGTGCAAGTTCCGAAAAAGTTAGGAAATTTGGGGGTGGGAGATGTATTGATCAGGAATACGTCACTTTTGTTCAAGTGGTGGTGGCGCTTTTCTAAGGAGGATTGCCCGCTGTGGAAGAATGTGGTATGTTCCTGTAATCAGTTGAACCCAAATATAATGTTGTCAAAACAGCCATTACCGGCAAGAGGTGGCCCATGGAGAGATATATGTCAGCTTAATATTCGGGAGCAACAGGTGAGAGAGAAGATTATCAGTGGTCTGTCTATGGAAGTGGAAAATGGAAGACATATCTGATTTTGGGAGGATGATTGGTTACAAAGTGGCTATTTGAAAGAAAATTTTCCGAGGCTCTTCTCTGTTTCAAATCAAATAGGATTTGTAATAGGGGACTGTGGGTTTTGGGATGGGCTAGAGTGGGTATGAAACTTTCAGTGGCGGAGAGATTTATTCCAATGGGAGTTAGAGCTTTTCAATCAACTTCATGACCAGTTACGGACTGTCTAATTATCGGTAAATAGAGACGATACAATTATATGGAAATTTGATAGAACATGTGTTTTTTCTACTAACTCCTTTGTGCAGGTGTTGCAGAAAGAGACCCTCTCGAAAGACATCACAAGCTACAGTTTCACTAGCACCATTTGGAGAGAATGGGTTCCTCCAAGAGTTGAGCTTTTTGCATGGTTTGTCTTAGTAGGCAGGGTTAACACTAAAGAGAGTTTGAATAGGCTAGGAATTATTCATCAAAATGATAATATTTGTGTATTGTGTAAAAAAGAGGTAGAATTTGTGCATCATTTGTTTTTTGGCTGTGAGTTTACGTGGCAGGTGTGGTGCGCTTGGTTGACATGTGCTGATAGATCTTGGGTTATTTCGGGGACTATCAAAGGACTCTTTGAGAGTTGGATTGGAGTGCTTGGTCGTAATTCGGAGCATAAGAAGTGGCTGATAAGTTTCTTTGCGATTATTTGGTACATTTGATTGGGACGGAATAACAGAGTTTTTCAAAAATCAAAGACAGGTGTTGATGAAATTATAAACAAATCGTGTTTGAGTTACAGGAAATGGTGTGATGTTAATCCGCTTGGTTGTTGATGGCTATGCCGGAGATGACAACGGATTATAACCCTTTTACTATGTTTATTGTCTTGTGTTTTTTTCTAGACATACCTTATACATTCTTGCTTAGGGGTGTCAAAAATCCCCAGGAGACAGGGATCCTCGCGGGGACCGCCCTGAATGGGGCTCCAATGATGGAGAATTTTTTCCGTGGGGATGGGGATGGGGAGCAAAATTCTCCCGAGACAGGCGCGGGGACCCGAGCGGGGATCCCCGCCCCATCCCCGAAATTTCTCGAATTTTTGAAGTTACTTAAATACCCTTACTTTATTACTAATATAGGGGGTGTTTTTGTAATTTTACCCATTAAAAAACCCTAAATCCCCTAACCCTATTATCGGTATCTCATATTCTCATTCTTCCCTTCTCACTTTGTGCCGTCTAATACAGTTCTACTATCCCATTCAGTCATTCTTCCCTTCTCACCTTGCTGCGCCATCTACTCTACTCTACTATCTCATTCACCGTCATCGGTCACCACTCCTGCTACCGGCCACTCCTGCGTCACTCGCCACCGCGTTGTTCTCTCTCTTCAGGCGCGATGTCTTTCCCTTTTCTACTCCTGCGTCTGCGTGTTTACTTCCGCATCTTCACTGTTCGCCGCGTTGCATCCCACTGCTCCACTATCTCTTCGCTGCTTGTCGTTTACTGGAGAGCATAGCTGCTGACCCTGCAACAGCCACCGGTTGTCCCTCTTCCAGTCCTCTTCCTTCTTCCCATCAACTTGACTTCAGGTTAGATTTTCTCTCCTTCTATGTATCTGAAGCAGTTAGACATATAAGGTTTATAATTATGAAATAGTTAGGGTTTGATTTTGTTAATTATAATTTCTGTGATTCTGAGTTGCTGGATTTGGTTAGGATTTTGTTAATTTATGGTTTTCTGGTTTTTTGGTTTTGTTCATTTCTGGTTTAAGACATCGTGAATTTCTGTATAAAGTTGTACCATCTGATGATGAGTGGAAAATGGCAAATGAACTTGTTGATAAATTAGAAGTCTTTTATAGTGTGACTGAATTATTCTCTGGCACTTTATATCCAACGACAAATTTGTACTTTTTCCAAGGTGTGTGAAATGAGATTGACATTGAATGAATGGTTGTGTAGTCCAAATGAGATAGTTTATAGAATGGCAACAAATATGATTAGTAAGTTTGAAAAGTATTGGGATCAAATTAACGAAGTCATGGCTGTGGGAGCTATCTTAGACCCTAGGTATAAGATGAAGTTATTGAAAAAAATTTTTCCTAAAATATATGGATCTCAAAGTGATAATCATCTGAGCAAGATGAAGAAAATGATGGAAGAATTAGTATGTGAATATCAACTTAAGGATAGGGTTAAAACAAGGGCAACAAATGATGATAATTCAGCTTCTACTTTGAATGTTGGACATGATGAAGGATCTTCAAAGAGAAAATTTAACTCTATCTACTTGCAATTTGTGGAAGATACATCTGAAGATTGCGCCGCAAAAACTGAGTTGGATTTCTATTTGGAAGAGAGTGTTATGGTAGATAAACAAATTTGGAAAATTTTGACATTTTGGGCTAATGAAAAAATATTGGAGTGAAATATCCAACTATACAAAAGATTGCAAGAAATTTTTTAGCCATTCCTATTTCTACTGTTGTCTCAGAGTCTGCTTTTAGCACCGGTGGTCGAGTTATACATCCACATCGCAATAAATTGGATTGTAAACTTGTTGAGGCGTTAATTTGCACTCAGTACTGGATACACTCTTCAGGTAAAAGTACTAATAACTCAAATTTTATTTCGCATTAAAGTTCAATTTCATGTTAAATTTAACTCTCGTAAATTGTTGGTTGATATAATATAGATAAATCACGGTTAAAAATTCCAATTCTTTGGGACTATGTGATGGATATGGAGATTTAGGAGTTTAGGTAATTATTTTTTTATTATGTCAAATTCATATTAAATATATGATATTCTTGTTTATGGTGTATGTTAACATATTTATATTTGTGTTGTATTTTAACAGAGAATATGGAGTTGTTTGTTGGAAGTTGAAGACTTTATTTTATGACTTTTTTTAAGAATGGAAGTTGTAATAATATTTCATGGATTATGATTTGTTATTTTATATTTCTTGACTTGCAAGTTGTAATCTTGGATAAGATATGTATGTTTGTGTGTTGTAATAATGTTTTGTGGTTTTTTTTATATTTTTTTAAATTTTTATTGTAATTTTCATATAAATGTTCAACATAAAGAGATGGGGAATGGGGACTCGCGGAGAACACGGAGAACGCGGAGAATGAGAATGGGGCAATTATCTCTCCATGGTGGGGATCGGGACGGGGACGGGGACGGGGAGGCATCCCCCGCTCTCGTCTCGCCCCATTGACATCCATATTCCTGCTCCACTTTCTGTGTTGAGCTTGCTTTGTCCAAAAAAAAATAAAAACTTATTATGTTAATATTCAATTAAGACTTTTATATGTGTATTATAGTATCATTTAATGTGCTACATTAATAAATTTTGACATTAAATATAGACACAAAGACACAGACATTAAAGACATAGACATAAAATATTTGTGTCTATGTATTGTGTTTGGTAAAAATAATGAACAAGACACAAATATTTGAAAAAGACTAAATTACCCTTCATTTAACCACAATTTTATCAACATCACTGAACACTTATCACCTCAAATGCTACATATCATTATTATTAAATTTTTATTTCTTTTCATATTTTTTTTCTTCTAATATCATCTTAAATTATCATTCAAATATTAAATATACAGTTTTTTTGAAAAAAAAATAGAAAACCAAAGCCTAAAATTTATCAAAGATTAATTAAAATTTAAATAAATAAAAAATTAAATGTATAATTTTTTTTTGAAAAAAATGGGAGAACAAATTTGGTTGTAAAATCTAAAAGAGGAAGTAAAAAAAAGAAATATTTGAAGAGATAAGAGGACAAATTTTGAAAATTAAAAAATTGAATAAGGGTAAAAGAGTAAAAAATTAGTGTCTCACAAGTTGTGTCTCAGTGTCTCATCAAATTGGAGGTACACAAATTTAGTGTCTCCGTGTCCATCCGTGTCCTCCCGTGTCCATCAAAATTCTGTGTCTCACCAAACCAAACAGCAGACATGTGTCACCGTGTCCATGTTTCAATGAGACATGGACATCAACCAAACACTACCTTAATTAATTCGAGGGATCCAACCATGTTAGCATTTGTCTCCGGAATATCCAAAATCTAAAGAGGTTCCTGCAAGCTGCATTATGAACCCAACCACAGATGCCCATTGCCAAAAAGTGAGGTAGGCATGAGGAATTGCAATCCAACGTGTGCATTACGAAGAAGTTATCTGTGAATTGTGCATTGCCAAATAGTAATTTATATAATTTATATGCACTTTTGGTATAAAAATATTAATTATATTAAAAATGAGTCATTAATTAATCTCCATATATAAATAACAGTAACAGTTACTTATATAAAAAATGCTAACATAACATAAAAAGACAACACATTCAAATGATAATGATAATGACGGAGGATGAGAAAGAAAAAAGGGTAAAGTATTAAATTGGTTAGGGTAAAGTATTAAATTGGTTTCTTACGTTTGACCGTAATTCTATTTTGGTCCTTAAGGTTTAAACTATCTTATTTGAATCCAAAAATGTTTCATTTAACTTTAATATAGTCTCACCATAAGGTTAAAATTAAATAATTAATGAAATGTCTTACAAAACAACAGTACAAAAACAGGTTGATAATATGGAGAACAAGTACAAGTTTTAGAGGTACAAAATTAACTGTACATGCATCAATACATTTAATTAAGTTATATCAAATCAACCTCAAATAAAAAGATTCTAATACCTCAAGTTTTCTCCCCAATTAAGTTTTGATTTGAGATAATTTCATAAATTTATCATACTAATAGTCAATTAAGACTCCAATGTATATGTTGTAGTATCACTTAACGTATCATATTAACAAATTTTGATATCGTCAATAAAAAAAATGACAAAAAAATTAACGCGATTAATTTAAAATTTTTAAAAAATAAATTTAATTAAAAAATAAAAACTAATTTAAAAAATGAATAATCTTAACGAATTTAACTATTTATTCATATTCTTACCTACTAAGTGGCAATGCAATACCACCGTACTAGCTTGCTAGTTCCTAGTATTACTCTACACAATAAATTCGGCACAAGTGACGGTGACAGCTTGACAAAAGTCTTATATCTTAGAGAATTGGAAAATTAGGCATGTGATTTAGATACCCTTCTCTTTGGTCTTTAACCTTATTTGGGCACATAAACCACATCTTTGACTCAAGTCGCTCGGTTATTCTCCTTCTTTATAATAATATTCTCCTCGCATACGTCCAATAAAAGAGAATCTCCATTAGAAATATATCCTATGATAATATGATGGTGTAGGCATGTTATTGGATATTGATTGATAATTAATAATAATAAATTATCAACTAATCAACTCTCTCAATGTTATTATGATCTAGTAAGGGGAAAAAGATACTAAATATTGATAATTACTAGTTTAGTATCCTGCCATTTACGAGGTGGTTAGTGGGCTTAATTTCAGGGAACATGGAGGAGTTGCAATTGGCAGGCAGCATTTATTTTAAATGAATTAATTGTTTTATAGTGGTGGCAGATCAGATCACATTCACATTCAGAATTTACTTTTGATATATGACCAAATGATCAGTAATAACTAATAAGATACGTAAATCCTAGAGAATTTATGATGAATTTATAAATCTTAAAAAAATATTAATTAAGTTCTTAAAAGATTGCAATATTATTAGATTTATAGATTTTTTATTGAATCAGAAGAATGATAGAAGGGTACATTTTGTCTAATATTACAATTTTTTAAGATTTTAAGTCTATTATTATAATTATTCAGGAATTCACTTAATTAATTCTTCTTTGGAAATTTATAAATCCATTATATTTTTTAAACATCTACTTATCTTATTATTTTACACTTCTTTTACATTAGTATAAAGTATTAAATTGGTCTTTTACGTTTGGGCGTAATCCTGTTTTAATTTTTAAAGTTTAAAGTGTCCTATTTGAATTCAAAAAAGTTTCATTTAGCTTCAATTTAGTCCCACCGTGAGATCAAAGTTAAATAATTAACTAAATGTCCTACATGACAGGTCGATAATCTGGAGAATAAATACAAGTTTCAAAGGCACAAAATCAACTGTGGATGCATTAATACATTTATTTATCATTCTCCTTAGTTTTATAGAAAATATTTTACTTAAATTATAAAAAAATGATAAATAAAAGTATTGATGCATCCACGATTGATTTTGTGCCTCTGGAATTTGTACTTATTCTCCAAATTATCGACCTTATTCTTGTACTGCTGTCATGTAGGACATTTTGTTAATTATTTAACTTTGACTTCAACTACATTGAAATTAAATGAAACTTTTTTAGATTCAAATAAGATACTTTAAACTTTAAAGATTAAAATAAGATTATATCCAAATATAAAAGATTAATTTAATCCTTTACCCTTTACATTATTATTTAATCATATTCGTTCGTCTAAATCACTTTTAAAAATGCATATAAAATGTAACTAATTTTGTTGGCACAATAATACATAAATGACTTTGGTATCACATTCTTTTATTAACTAAATTTCATTTTATTAATATTTTACTTTATTGCCTTTTACCTTAAAAGCAATATGATAAGAATAATCCTTTTCTCCGAATTTCTTTTGCTTCACTCCATGCTTGTTATCCATCCATTGGACTAACATCCAAGGTTCGGAAAATCGGATCGGTCATCAAACTGCTCTAGCTATTGGTTTATTAATTTATTGGTCTAACTGGTTTAACCAGTAGTTCAACCAGAAAAATCATTTCAAAATAAAATAATAAATAAATTATATATAAATATCATAAAACATAATTATAGTCTAATATAAATCTTAAATATCTTCCAAATTTAAAACATTATATGAAATGTCAACCAAATCTATATGATCTTATCAAAATACAAAGTTAAATAGTGAAAAGAGTAATAGTGCAAACAGCAATACAACTAGAAATAATCATTAATCACCCATAAATTAATTCAAAACAGTAGCATAACAAATAATCACCCCTAAATTAATTCAAAACAGCAGCATAACAAGATCACTAATATAATCATAAATCACAAATCACATTCAAAATTCAAAACACTCAGTGCCATAATTCCATAACAAAACAGTAGTATAAGTGCATAACAAGTTAACAACAGCAGCTAATGTCATGTGTCTTTTGGGATTCTTCACTTCTAATATCAGAGTGATGCTTCTCAGTGACACTATCTTCGTTGGTTGAAGTTTGAACTTGATCTGTTTCATGTGCATTTCGGCATTCTTCACTTGTAATATCAGAAGGATTACACTTGTTTCATTGGCTGAAGTTTGAACTTGATCCACCTCTTGCGTATTTCGGTGTTCTTCACATTTTTTATCAGGGTCATGTTTCTCAATGACACTTGCTTCATTGCTTGAAGCTTGAATTTGATCTCCGTCATCATGCTTCTGCACAGTAGTAGCCATTCCTGTCTTAACATCATTGTTACTATGTTCTTCAGCAAGCTGTTTTTTTCTGCCTGAGGCTCCACTGACGACTCCATTCTCTTCGTCTTCAAGAGTTCTTTGCATAGACTTTAATTGCTCCTGTTGCCTAGCAAACAGTAATTGTATCACTCACATGTTGAATGAAATGCCCGAAGTTGTGTTTTCCTACATAACATCGTCGAACATTAGTGGTCTAAAATTCTAATATCACAATGAAGTAAGATGCAGGTGAAGAAGTTGCAACATGAAGCGGAGGTGTAAATCAGCATGTAAAGTGACTATTATACAGAAGCAATTATGAATACTATATTTAGAAATTTTTATTGAAATAACAGAGTAAGAGTAGAGTGTATATATAAAAGAAATGTTTAGTAGTGCATATTCTAATCAAGACAACACAATTAATCATCCAGAAACCTGCATTGTTGTTTAGGCTAAGATCATAGCTCTCAAATTAGTAGTCAAGAACTATAGAAATAGAACCCTATAATTTTGTGGTCAATTATTGATAGAGGAAGGGTGTATAAATAGAACAATTGTTTTTAAGTAGCAATAACTCTGAAGTTTTCACTAATCAGTAATCACAAATTCCAAACTCAAATCAGCAGCATTACAAAAGACCCAAGAAATCACAAATTACAAATTCAACCTCAAATCCCTGAAAGAGTAACACAGATTCAACTTTTCACTAACCTCAAATCAGTAAATCAGTAATCAGTAAATTAGTAAATCAGCATTGATCAAACTAAATGTATACTAGCTACCTTCAATTTATTTTTGTATTTTGCAACCCCTGGTTCTGTTTTGCAGTTTTGCTTCCTTCCACTTGATCACATTAGATGTATTGAATCTAATTGCCAACCCTTCATCCAATGGCATAGCCCCCTTAACTGAAAGCCACAATTTGGTGCAGCCCTACTTGCCCATTAATTTCTCCCACAATTTGGTGCAGAAGGTTGCATATTCAGCTTGACAAAAATGTCAGAGCTTCCATTTCCACCAACCTTAGAAATTCAACCTGAAATTCCTGAAAATAGCAATAAATTGAACAAAAAGTGCAAACTAAGAACGTTTTCATGTTTCTGTATCAACTGAGGAATTAATTTAATTTTAAGATTTTTTTTCTTATACTAAACAACAAATAGAAATTGAAGACCGAAGAAGACCGAAGAGGCGAAGAACGAAGAAGATGCGCAGAGGAAGTTCAGAGAAGATGAAGACGACGCGTCACTCACCTGGGTTCGATGGAGGGCTACTGGTGTTGAAGACCAAGTGATGATGAAGACGATGAGAGGGCTACTGGTGTTGAGAAGATGAAGACGATGGAGGGCTACTGGTGCTGAGGACCAGGCAACAGTGGTGGCGCTAACGACCTGAGACCGCGGCGACGATGGAGGACTACTGGGCGACGATGGAGAGGAACTTCAGAGGGCTAGGGTTGGTTCACTGTGAGACTGAGATGAATGAATGGAGGTGGGGGTGCTTCACGAACGGGTCGGGTAGGTTTTCATTTTTTAATTTTTTAAAACAATTAAAAAAACGGCGTTGTTCAGAGGAACCGGCCGATCACCAGTCCGCCCCAATTAGCCGGTTTTTGGCCGGTTCACCAGTTTTTCAACGGTTATTTTTCAGGCGGTTTCTAGAGAAGGACCAGACCGCTTGCGTCGCCAGTTCGCAGTTAAACCGGTCGAACCGACCGGTCCGATCCGATTTTCAGAACCTTGCTAACATCCTATAGCACGGTTATTAATTTGCCTACTTTAGAGGTGGATTACAAATGACACATTATATTAAAAAAAGTTTTTGGCCCAACAATTTTTAATATTTTTTATTATTTGATCTGTATAAATATTAATTATATTTAATAAATAATTTTTTTATTAATTTATGTATATAAATTTTAATAAATATAAATATAAATCATATTTTTTGTGA
>NC_029794.2:124982510-125024217 GCF_000816755.2 Arachis ipaensis
ATATTAATTCATATATAATAATATTTTAATAAATATAGGTACACATTATATATTTTTTATGTATAAAATTTTTATAAATATAAGTATAAATTATTATTGATAAAATATTAATAAAAAATAATAATATTTATTAATTATATAACATTACTCTTATATTAATTAAAGTCAAATTATAACATAACATTTGTATAACTGAAATGGATACATGGTCCGAATCATTATAAAATCACATGATCAAAGGAAAAATATAAAGCAAACTCGATTAATTTACAGTACAGTATTGATGTGAGAATTTTATGTCAGTATAAAAATTAGCAATAAATCCAATCGTGAGTATAGTCTAACCAACACGCAATTTCACATTAAACAAATCTAAAATCAACAACCGAGAGTATTAGTCCCGAGTTATTCTCCCTAGGAATTGCCTTAGAGTGCACATCATTGGTTAGGAAGTCTTTTGTGGTTTTGGAGTTTAGTGTAAGAATTCAAGCTAACAAAAGTGGACAACAATCAATCAAGATAAAAGCTATGGCTAGGGGTGAGTATTGGAAGTTCCATCATTATAGCTTCCATCAATTGTGACAACAATTGATCATTGCTTCACTTAGTTAACCTCTAATCATGGAGGAAAGTTAAGTGAAAATAATCAACTTGAATCACAAGTCCTAGCCTAACCCTAGGAAAGTCTAGCTTTAGTGACATACAAGTTAATTAGCAATTCTCAATTGATAATCAACAAAGGATATTAACTATTCAAGTGTCTCCAACAACTTAACCCCTAAGCCAAGAAAGAGGATTCTACTCCATAACTAAGGTTGTCATTTCCTCAAACAATTGGTGAGCAATAGTGAGAGACATTATGAAATTGAGAAAAGGAATTGAATTCAAGCTATCTAATTCAAGCAATTATCAACAATCAAACAATTGAAATCAATGAACATGAAATACATCAATTCATTAATCCAAATCAAAGTAACAAAGTCCAAATCTAAGATCCAAAGTGAATGAATAAAAAAGAGCACTAATTGAAAGTAGGAGAATTAGATCTACAACTTGAATAAAAGTGAAATTGAATTGGCAATTGATCTCACCAAAGGAATCAAAGAGCAATTGAGATGGAGAGAGCAAAATCCTAGAAAGAAGTTAGAGTTTCTCTCTCTACAAAATGTAACTAACTAAGAAAAATATCTAAAAATGTGTGTAATATGTGAATTGATGTGGATCCCTTCAATCCTTGGTCTTTTTATGCCTTTTCCCTCCAGAATTCTGCTCCAAATAGGGTCTGTAACTCCCCTGAAATCGTCAGTCACGTTTTCTCTTTAAAAGTCACGTGCGGGCATCAACGCGTACGCGCACAGCACGCATATACGTCCCTGGAGCTTTACGATCCACGCACATGCGTAAAGCACGCATGCGCGTCCATGAGGTTCTGGCTTAGCCATGCAGATGCGCTGGCTTCTGGCTTTGGCTTCCTCGCGCCGATCCTAGTAGCGTGCATCCACATGTACGCGCAAGGCACGCGTACGCGTCGCTGCTCAAACTCCAAAGCTCCACTTTTCTATGCTCCTTTCATTTATGCATGCCTCCTTTCTCTCTTCTAAGCCATCCTACTTCTGAAATCACTTAACAAACGGATTACGGCATCGAATGGTAATAGATGAGGATTCAAATATAACATAATTAGTGTAAAAGAGGCATGTTTTCATCCATGAAGCAAAATTGGAAAGGAGACACAAAACCATACATTTCATATGAATAAGTGTGTAAGATCATTGATAAAACCCTCAAAATCCATACAAGATAAACCCTAAAAACGGCAACCTCCCCACACTTAAACCAAGCATGTCCTCGTGCTAAAGGGAAGCAAAAAATCAAAGGATCACAAAGGAATGGGATGTATGAGATGCAATCTCCATATATGGATGCAACTAAAATGAATGCTACTACCTACTTGATCAAAAGCAAATCAATCTTCCAAGAACACATATAAGCACGTAGGGCAAAATAATAAACAATATATGGACTATACCAATTCCAATAGTCAAAGTGAAGTGTACATAACTTGCATGAAGAATGCTCGCGAGAGCCAGGAACAAGGAATTGGGCTTCGAACCCTCACCGGAAGTGTTTGCACTCTATTCGCTCGGTGTATGGGGTTGATCACTCAATTCTCCTCTATTTCATGCTTTTCCAAAATTTGTTCTTCCTCTAACAATCAACAATTATTCTAAGCATGCATACATATATCATGAGGTCTTTTTTTAGGTTGTAATGGGGTTAGGGTCAAGGTATGGTTATATATTTGGCCAAGTGGACTAGAATTTGAACCTTTAATTAACCTAAGTTTCCCACCTAACCTATATAACATCCTATACAATTATGTACTAGCCTAACTACCCATTCCTCATTTTTTCACATACTCATGCATTCTCTTTTGGTTACTACACATATGCATTGATTGTTATTGCCTTACTTTGGGGCATTTCGTCCCCTTTTTCTTTCTTTCTTTTCTCTTCTTTTTTTCTTTTTTTTTTCTTTTTCATTATTCATTTTTTTCTCTTCCTTTTTTGTTTTTCTCTTATTTTGTATTTCTTACCAACGCATATGGTCTACATATTTAGTTAACACATGAGTATGTACCCACTTCCTAATATTTTAACAAAAACAACATCATGCTCTTACCTCAACCAATGTACCCCCATTTCCCCACACTTGAATGACACACATACTAGCCTAAGCTAATCAAAGATTCAAATATGGACATTCATGGTTTTCCACTTTTGGCTTGTAATGTGCTAAAATTAAGAACAAGTAGGTAAATCGTGGGGCTCAAAGTTGGTTACAAGGGTTGTTATAAGGTAAGGCCATTTAGGTGAGTGGCTAAGTGAAATGATGGTCTCAATCACATACATGCATTCATACATACAATAATGGACATATAGAGTCAAACAAATTAAGGATCACAATCATAGAAGGAGAACAATACACACAAGAAGGAAGATAAGTGGCTATAAGATGTAGCCACGCAATTGGGCTCAAGACTCACTTGCTTGTGTTCTCAACTCAAAAACCATGTTCCGAAATACATTCCTCAAGCAAGCTTAACATCAAATTTTCAAAATTGGTAGGGTTGTCCTAAGATTCTAGTTCCTTGGAAGAGAAGTCATTACTCTAACTAGGGGTGTTCATGGTTTAGTTTTTTCATAAACTGAACTGAAACTGTACTAAACCATTTTAAATGGTTTAGAAACTGAATCAAACTACTTTATCAAATAAGAAACTGGTTTTAAACCAGTTTGCAATACAGTGCACCAGTTTAAACCAGTTCATAAAAATAAAACCAGTTTTAATTGAAAAAACTAATTTAAACTGGTTTATAGGCTAAAACTAGTTTTAACTTTTAACATATATAAAATTAATTTTTTATATTTTCTCTCTCCCCCTCTCTCTCCCACTCTCTTTCTTCTTCTCTCCCTCTCTCTCCACTTTCTCTCCCTCTCTCTCTTCCTCTCTCTTGCGCTCTGTCTCCCCCTCCCTTCTCTCTCTTTCTCTCTCCTCCTCCTCTCTCTCTTTTTCCTATCTCTCCTTCTCCCCTATTTTTTTCTTTTTTTTCTCTCCCTCCTTTTCTCTCTTATTTTAGAGAAAAGAGGGGGAGAGAGAAAAGAGGAATATAGAGTGAGAGAAGGTTGAGAGAGAAAGAGAAAAGAGAGAAAGGAAGGGAAGAAAGAGGAGAGAGAGAAGAGGAGAGAGAAAGAAGGAAAGAGGGAGAGAGAGAAATAGGAGAGAGAAAGAGAAAAAAGGGAAAAAGGAGAGAGAAAGAGAGAGAGAGAGAAAGAGGAAGAGGAAGAGAGAAGGAAGGGAGAGATAGAGGAGGGAGAGGAGAGAGAAAAACAAAAAAGGAGAGAGAGAGAGAGATAGAGAGAGAGAGAGAAGGGGGAAAGGAGGGGGAGCGAGGGAGAGGGAAGAAGAAGGAAAGAGAGGGAGAGAGAGAGAGCGAGAGGAAAAGGAGAGAGAAAGAGGAGGGGAAGAAAGAGAAGAAGGAGAGAGAGAGAGAGGAAGAAAGAGGGGAGAGAGAGAGAGAGAGAAAAAAGGGGAGAGCAAGGAAAAGGAGGGAGAGAGAGAAAGAGAGAAGAAGAGAGAAGGGAGGAGAGAGAGAGAAAGAGGAAGGAATTAGGAGAGAGAGGCAGAGGAGGGAAAGGAGAGAGAAAGATAGAGAGAAAGACAAAGAGAGATGGGAGGGGAGAGAGAGGAGGGAGAGGAGAGAGAGAAAGAAAGGGGAAGAGTGAGGAAGAGAGAGATGAGAGAGAGAAAGAGGAGGAGAGAGAGAGAGAGGGGGAGGGAAAGGAGAGAGAGAGAGACAAAGAAAGATAGGAGGGGGAGAGAGGAAAGGGAAAAAGAGGAGAGAGAGAGAGGAAGAGAGACGGGGAGAGAGAGAGAGAGAGAGAGGGAGGGGGGGAGGAGAGAGAGAGAGGAGGGAGAGAAGGAAGAAAGGGAAAAGAGAGAGAAGGGAGAGAGGGGGGAGAAAGAGGAAGGGGAGAGAGAAAGTGAAGGGAGAGAGAGAAAGAGTATGTAAAATTAATTTTAGAGTTTAAATAAAACCAGTTTTAATTTGGTTTAAAACTAAACTGAACCATAAAAACTGGTTTTTAATAAACTGGTTTTTATAAAAACTATGGTTTCAGTTCAGTTTTTTATTTAAAAAAACTAGTTTATTTAAAACAGTTTCAGTTCAGTTTCAATTCAGTTTAGTGAAACTAGTTTTTTTGCACACCCCTAACTCTAACCAAGTAGACCTAACAAGAAATAACTATCATGCAAATGGTGTCAAAAAGAAAAAACCTAATCATGCAATCTATCCTAATTAACAAAAGAGATTCAAAGTTTATTTGGGTGTTACCTATGGAGATCGGTCGACCAACCTCCCCACACTTAAAGGTTAGCACGGTCCTCCGTGCTATGAGTGAGGCGCAATGGGCAATTGGCTCCGGAATGTCCATCATCTCCTTCATCATCGCTATCTTCACTTGAGGTTGCGGTAGATGTGGAGATCTCCGATTCCTCCATAGGTGGGGTCACAACACTCAAAAGCTTCTTCACATAAGCATACCGGCGTTGGCTCTGTCGTTCATATCGATCCATCTTCTTGTGGAGATCCTCAAGGCGTTGGTGGGATGATCTTGGTGGTGCGGATGAAGCAGTGGAGATGCATACAGAAATGGCCATGCCAGGGTGTCCGGTGTCCGCCGGAGGCTTGAGATATTTCCTGGTTGGGACAACATTGCCATCTACCGGGATCATGGCCTTCTGATCCTTAGTCTCCCGGGGAACACCGGCTGCGACAACTAACTCGGTCACCAAAACGGGGAAGGGTAGGTTTCCCTTAGCATGGATACGCCCCATGGCTTGTCGGATGATAGATGGTATGTCGATTGATTTCTCAGTAAGTATGCACCAAACCAATAAGGCTAGCTCGGCGGTGATAGATGACCCATCGGTGCTTGAAAGCACATAATGGGCTAAGATTTGGGCCCATGCCTGAGCCTCTACAGTGAGAAAACGTGCGTCAATGCCCTTGGGCCGGGGTCTCATTCTCCCTTGAATCCAAAATGCTTCCGGTTCGGCTATGACCCGGAGAATGGCATCCCAATCGAAACCATATTCACAACGCTGTGACAAGATCCCTTGGTAAGCGTCAATTCCATCCGCTAATGGCCCGGTCCTACGCACTCCTTGAATAGCTTCCTCCGTGACGGGGATGGAGGACTAGCTTCCGATGCACAAAAACCGATGTAAGAAAAGGTGAGTGGTAGTTGGAGTAAAATTCTACCACCCAAGATAGGTTGGCCTCCTGCGGTTGTCTCATGAGAAACCCCCATTGCCGCCGCTCGATGCGGGGTATCACAAACGGAACAACATGAGCCGGAGGGGCAAGAAGAGGCTCAGCGTGATAGTTCCTTTCAATTATCATGGGGTATACGAGCTCACAGTATTGGTTGGGAAACTTAGTTGGATCCCTCGCAGGGTTATCCTTCTCTAGTGCATCACCATTGATGATGCTCCTCGCCTTCTTAGCTGCTTGGGGCGCCTTGTTGGTGGATCTTTGAGGTGCCTTTTTAGTGGCCGGTTTCTTGGATGCCTTTCCCTTATCCTTTTTGATGACCATCCTATGAAAGAGGGAAATGAGGAGACATTAAACTCAAAGAAACACTCATAAATGGTAATCATGCAAGTGAGAAGGAAGGCCATAAAAGAATAGGTGGCTTAAATACATGACAGCTGCAACATGTGACTAAGACAACAATGAAAACAATGGCAAGTTACTAGCATGCGATGCAAGAGTGGTATAGGCATGCAAGTAAAAGGCATGAGAAGCATATACTCAAGTATCAATAACAAGAAGCAAGTCCGAAGGGGTGAGCATGTGAAATAAGAAACACGAAGAGTAATAGGCTCAATGCACATAGGAATAAGCAAGTGAGTGAGAAAGGACACTAAGTGGAAAGCATTGGGTCAAATTTGAAACAAAAACTCATATGTGCCTTTCATCAAACACTTGGTGTGCAACCCTTGAGCAATAAACAAATGGAGAAAATGTAATAATGTAGCATCCAACAAAGCCTTATCAATCATCATAGAGCACCACATATTGCAAGGAAATAAAATATAACAAATGAATCCACTAATGCAAGAGAAATCTCCACCCTCAACACCCATGAAAAAATAAAAAAAAGAAATGGAAAAGCAATCAAACAAGTAAGCATGAATAAGAAGCTAACTAAGAAGGAAAGTAAGGAAATGCAACCAATGAAAGAGAAGGAAAGAAGCAAAACAAAGAAGGGGGAATGTGAGAATACCTTGTGAGGGAGAAGAGGGTAATGGAAAATGTAAGTGAGAAGAGAGAAGAAAAAAATGGGGAAAGAGAGGAGAGAGAAGAGTGTGGAACCGCCGGAAGTGGTGGTCGCCGGTGGTCAGTGCCACCAGTGGAAAGGACGGAGAGAGGGTGATAGTGGTGGTTGAGGAAGGGGGAAGGGTGGGAATAGAAGAAGAATATTAATGAGAGAAGAGGGAGAGGGGGATTTGAAAATAGGCGCGTTGCAGGAGAATTGCGTCGCGAATTCAACACGCGCGCCCTCCATGCGTACGCGTGGATGGACAGAAGACAGCAGGGAAGCGGAAGCGTCGCCTACGCGTGCGCGTGGGCAGCAAAACAAGGAAGGGAACGTACGCGCAATCAGCGCGCACGCGTGGGGTATTTGTGCTAGTGGCACAATACTAGCATGAAAGTCACCCAACTCTCTGGTTTAAGTATCGGGAGCTGGCTGCAGGAATATCGACGCGCACGCGCATGGTGCGCGCACGTGTGGATTTGGCATGAAGCAGATGGACGCACAAGTGTCATGTACGCCTACGCGTGAGTGGGAGTTGTGCTCCCAGCACAGTGTTGGCGCGATGTTCGCGCAACTCTCGAGAAAAATGTACCAAGATTTCGAGTTGCGCGATCGACGCGGACGCGTCATGCACACTCACGCGTCGATGCGCAGGTTACAAAAGGACGCGTACGCGTCATGTGCGCATACGCGTGGGCTAGGTCAGGCGCAGGGCATGGTGTCAGTCCAGAGTTTGCCTAACTCTCTGGAAAATATACCAGGGATGCAGGTGACGCAGTCGATGCGTACGCGTCGCCCACGCGAACGCGTGGGTTGCGCTTTCAGGAATATGGACGCGTACGCGCCAGGTGCGTGCACGCGTGAGTGGGGTTGGGCGTGGGGCTCAATGTTGGATCAAGTCTCACATAACTCTCTGAATTTTTGTACCAGGAGTTGCAAGGGCCATCAACGCGTACGCGTCTAGCACGCCCACGCGTGGATGCCCTTTTCTCTCTCTCTCTCTCTCTCTCTCTCTCTCTCTCTCTCTATAGACATGAAGAAATGCATTTGTGTCACAAATTGAGCAGGCAAGCAAGCCAAACGGACCAAAAACACCCAAAACTCCATGCAATACCTAAAAATTGGGTGTTTTCTTCCACACTATCAATCCACCTACTTAAAATCAATGCAAATCTTTATGAACAACTTATCTAAGGCAACCAAAATCAAATATATCTAAACAATTCTATAGCTAAGCAATCACGAATCAACAAAGAGTTCAAGAACTATATACAAAAGAGACAAAATGGTAGATCTCACCATGGTGGGGTGTCTCCCACCTAGCACTTTTGTTTAATGTCCTTAAGTTGGACGGTCACTAGCTCAATTCTCTTTGCCATGAGGTGCATCTTCGAAAAGGAACACCTCAATCTCCTTGTTGCTCTTCATCTTTTCTTCATGATACAACTTTAGATGATGCCCATTAACCTTGAAGATGTCGGGGCTTGAAGGATGGCGCAAATAATAGACCCTGTATAGCTTCGCCTTCTCCACTTGATAGGGTCCTTCCCATCTTGACCTTAGTTTTTCGGGCAACAATCTTAATCTTGAATTGTAGAGAAGGATTAGGTCGCCGGCTCCAAATTCTCTTCTTCTTATGTTCTTATCATGCACGACTTTCATCCTCTCCTTGTAAAGTTTAGAGTTCTCATAGGCTTCCAACCTCAAACACTCCAATTCCACTAATTGTAGCTTTCTCTCAATTCCGGCCCCTCCAAAACTTGGATTGCACTCCTTGACGGCCCAATATGCTTTATGCTCTACCTCCACCGGTAAGTGGCAAGCTTTCTCATATACCAACCGAAAGGGACTCATGTCAATAGGCGTCTTGTACGCCGTTCGGTAGGGCCATAGTGCGTTGGTAAGCTTAGCACTCCAATCTTTTCTATTAGGATTCACAATCTTTTCTAATATGCGCTTGATCTCCCGATTGGAAACCTCGGCTTGGCCGTTCGTTTGGGGGTGATAGGTCGTGGCTACTTTATGTATGATGCCATATTTCTTCACGAGTCCTCCCATTCTTTTATTGCAAAAATGTGAACCTTGGTCACTCACGATTGCTCATGGTAACCCAAAGCGACAAATTATGTTATTCCTCACAAAGGAAAGGACTACATTAGCATCGTCCGTCCGGGTGGGTATCGCTTCCACCCATTTGGACACATAATCAACGGCAAGTAGAATGTAGATAAAACCATTAGAATTTGGGAATGGCCCCATGAAGTCAATACCCCACAGATAAAAAATTTCACAAAGTAGCATGGTTTGTTGGGGTATTTCATCCTTCTTGGAGATATTACCAAATCTAAGACATTGAGAACAAGATTTACAAAAGAGAGAAGAGTCCTTGAAAAGAGTTGGCCACCAAAATCCATAATCTAGGATCTTTCTTGCCGTCCTTTGAGGTCCATAATGTCCACCTCCCTCGGAGGAGTGGCAAGCTTCCAAGATTGATTGGAATTCAGTTTGTGGAATGCACCTCCGAATTACTTAATCCGCTCCACATCTCCAAATATATGGGTCATCCCATACATAGTATTTGGATTCACTTTTTAGCTTATCTTTTTTATGCTTGGAGAGATTAGGAGGAAAGGTGCGGGATACCAAGTAATTGACTATTGGTGCATACGAAAGAATGACTTCCGAGATTGCTTGCAAGCCCTCAAAGGGGAAAGAATCATTAATAGGAGTGGGATCGCCTTTGGTGTGTTCAAGGCGACTCAAGTGATCCGCCACTAGGTTTTGCGAACCGCTCTTATCTTTGATTTCCAAGTCAAATTCTTGCAATAATAAAACCCATCTAATCAATCTTGGTTTGGATTCCTTTTTAACCAACAAATATTTTAACGCCGCATGATCCGAGTACACTACCTCCTTAGAACCAAGTAGATAAGCTCGGAATTTATCCAAAGCGAAAACAATAGTCAATAGTTCTTTCTCGGTGGTAGTGTAATTGGATTGGGCTCCATACAATATTTTTGATGCATAGGCTATGACATATGGATTCTTACTCTCGCGTTGTGCTAACGTAGCTCCTACCGCATAGTTGGAAGCATCACACATTATTTCGAACGGCCGACTCCAATCCGGCCCTCTCACGATGGGAGCTTGGGTCAATGCAACCTTAAGCTTGTCAAAAGCCGCCATGCATTCTTCACTTAAGGTCAAACTCAACGTCCTTTTGCAACAATTAAGATAGAGGCAATGCTACCTTACTAAAGTCCTTGAAAAATCTTCGGTAAAAATCTGCATGTCCAAGGAACGAACGGACTTCCCTCTCGGAGGAGGGGTAAGACAAGCTAGATATAACATTAATCTTTGCTGGATCTACAGAAATACCATCTTTGGAGACAATATGTCCTAAAACGATACCTTGCCTAACCATAAAATGACACTTCTCAAAATTTAGGACAAGGTTCGATTTAGTACATCTCTCCAACACTTTTGCAAGGTTATCCAAGCAATGATCAAAAGAGTTCCCATAGACACTGAAGTCATCCATGAACACTTCCATGCATTGCTCTAGAAGATCGGCAAATATGCTCATCATGCACCTTTGGAAAGTTGTCGGTACATTGCATAAGCCAAATGGCATACGCTTATAGGCATAAGTTCCAAAGGGGCAAGTAAATGTAGTTTTTTCTTGATCTTCTAAAGCAATGTGTATTTGGAAATACCCCGAATAGCCGTCTAGAAAACAGTAATGAGATTTACCGGATAACTGATCAAGCATTTGATTGACAAACGGTAGCGGAAAATGATCCTTTCTAGTGGCCATGTTCAACCGTCGGTAGTCAATGCACACCCGCCAAGAGTTTTGCACTCTCGTAGCTATAAGCTCCCCGCTCTCATTCTTGATTGTGGTCACCCCAGACTTCTTTGGCACAACTTGGACGGGACTCACCCATTCACTATCCGAAATGGGATAAATGATGTCCGCCTCTAATAACTAGGTTAACTTTTTTTTTACAACCTCTAGAATGGTAGGATTTAGTCGCCTTTGAGGTTGCCGAACGGGTGTAGCTCCTTCCTCTAAGAAGATTCGGTGCTCACATACTTGGGGGCTTATGCCCACTAGATCCGCCAAGCTCTAACCTATGGCCCTTTTGTTCTTCCTCAAAACATGAAGCAACTTCTTTTCTTGTTGAGGAGTGAGTTCCCTTGCAACAATCACCGGGAACTTGTGGGCTTCATCAAGGTAGGAGTACTTTAGGTAGGGCGGTAGTGGCTTCAATTCTACATTTTGTTCTTGACTTGACACTTGAACTTCCGGTGGTTCCGAATGGGGTGAGGTGTTCTCTTCATTCGGTTCTTCAATCATACTTTTCTCATATAGCTTTGCATAATGCACTTCGACCACAATGTTGTCAATTAGGTTACACCGGAATATGGAATGGTTCTCCGGTGGGTGCCTCATCGCTTCATCTAGGCTAAAACTTACGACTCTCCCGTCGATCTCAAAGGACTAAGTTCCCGAATAGACATCCAATTTGAATCTAGAGGTCCTCAAAAATGGCCTCCCAAGTAAGATGGATGATGTCTTTTCGGATTCACTCGGTGGCATCTCGAGGATATGAAAATCAATCGGAAATACCAAATCTTTTATGTTTACCAACACATTTTCCACAATACCCGTCACAGTTATTATGCTTTTATCCGCTAAGACAAACATAGCCGCCGACCGCTTCAACGGTGGGAGCTTTAATATATGATAAACGGAAAGAGGCATAATACTAACGCATGCACCAAGATCACACATACAATCAATGAATTGAACTCCATCTATGGTACAAGTAACCATGCACGGGCCTGGATCACCACACTTTTTCGGTAATGCTCCCATCAACGCGGAAATAGAACTCCCTAATGGAATAGTCTCTAACTCATGAATTCTATCTTTGTTCATACATAAGTCCTTAAGAAACTTTGCATATTTAGGTACTTGATGGATAGCATCAAATAGAGGGATAGTTACCTCAACTTTCTTGAACATCTCCACCATTTTGGGGTCAAGCTCTACACGCTTCTTAGCCTTCCTTGCTAATGTGGGAAATAGAATTGGTTGAGCAACTTCCTCCAAGACCTTCTCATCTTTGGAGACTTCACTTCTTGGTTGAGAGACTTCATCTTCAACTACTTCTTGTGCCTCATTCTCCTCTACAACTTCTTCTATCTCAACCTCGTCCTCATCTTGAGTGACTATTATTGGGCTTGGTTTCTTTGGCCTCCTCTCTTGCAATTTGGTTCTAGACCTCAAGGTAATAGCATTGATGCCACCATTGGGGTTGGGTAGAGGTTGAGAGGGTATGGCACTAGAACTTGAGGTTTGAGGAGTGGAGGATGGTTCCATGCGGGCTAGAAGATCTTGGAGAGTAGATGTAAGACCGGTGAGGCCGGAGACAAGTGTAGTTTGAAGTTCTTTTTGTCCTTGAAGAATGGAGTGGAGTGTATCATCTTGATTGGAAGAAGTGGAAGGATAGATGATTTGAGGGGCTTGTAATTGATTGGGTTGAGGTGGTTGTCTTTGATGTGGAGGTTGATAGGTTTGGTAGTTTCTTCCTTGGTTTTGTTGAGGGTATGGTTGGTTTTGTGAGTATCGGTTTTGTGAGTTGTTGTTGTTCCATCTTTGATTTCCTCCATTGTCCCTACCTCCTTGTTGATAATTATCCCGCCATCCTTGGTTGAAATTATCTCTCCAACCTTAATTATAGTTGCTACCCCCTTGATTATAGTTGGAGACTTGGACACTCATCCGTGTAGTGGGAGTAGCAAGAGCAAATACCACACACTCGTTGGGGAACCAATTGTTGGCTTTGTTGTTGAGGAGGTGGTGGAGGTTGATGTTGTAGTTGAGGTCGTTGTTGACCAAGTTGGAGTTGCTTAAGAAGGCTTGTCATCTCACCCAAGGATTTGGCAAGGGCGGCGGTCTCACTACTAGAAGATACTTCATTTACAGTCTTTGGATGGTTGGTTCTCCGTCTAGCATGTTGAGTGGACTCGGCCAAGTCGGTAATGAGTTGCCATGCCTCCTCCGCCGTCCTATACTTTGATAAAGAACCATTGCTTGAAGCATCCAATAGAGTTTTGTCTTGAGGTCTCATGCCTTGGCACACATAGCTAAGCAATACTTGAGTGTCAATCATATGGTTGGGACACGAGTCAAGAAGCTTGCGAAATCGTTCCCAATACTCGTATAGAGTCTCCATCTCACCTTGAACAAGGCATGAAATCTCTTTCCTTAGCTTGTCCGTCACTTCCACGGGAAGGAATTTATCTAGGAACTCCCTTCTAAGCAAGTCCCAATCGAAAACAACCTCACTAGGTAAAGTGTAGAACCACTCTTTGGCTCTTCCCTCGAGAGAGAATGGGAATGCAAACAACCATATAGCAACCTCATCGAAACCTTCCCGCCTAGTTGTTGAGCATACACCTTGAAAGTCCTTGAGGTGTCTTATAGGGTCTTGTGCAGGAAGTCCGTCAAACTTCAGTAGAAGATTGATCAAAGCGGTCTTAAGCTCAAAGTTTGCATTCAAGTTTGGATGAAGCACGTGAAGGGGTTGAAGAAGTCCGGAGCACCCGCTTCCTTAAGAGTAACTCTCCTTGGAGCGGCCATAGTGTCGGCACCTAGATCAAGAGAAGAACTATTAGTAGTATCAACGGAAGAGTAATTAGTGCCTTCTTCGAATGACGATTCGGAATCAACCTCGGGTATGGTTGGTGAATTAGTAAAAACCTTTTCACCACCCTCAAAGGCTAACCGCCTCCGAGCTTGCCTAATGTGAAGCAAAGTTCTTTCGATTTCAGGATCAAATGCGGCTAAGCTCGGATCTGGTAGTGAACGCGTCATACAATGAAGGAAGTATAAAGCTCATGACAACAAATTGAACTAAGCAAAGATTAATCCTAACTAACACACACAATCAAACAAATAAACAATCAAGAGAAAATGTAAGCATTCACATATCAACATATTCACACTAACCAATAACATGCCACGCATATGCAATTTTCCAGCAACGGCGCCATTTTGATGTGAGAATTTTATGCCGGTATAGAAATTAGCAATAAATTCAATCGTGAGTATAGTCTAACTGACACGCAATTTCACATAAAATAAATCTAAAATCAATAACTGAGAGTATTAGTCTCGAGTCGTTCTCCCTAGGAATTGCCTTAGAGTGCACATCATTGGTTAGAAAGTCTTTTGTGGTTTTGGAGTTTAGTGTAAGAATTCAAGCTAACAAAAGTGGACAACAATCAATCAAGATAAAAGCCTTGGCTAGGGGTGAATATTGGAAGTTCCATCACTATAGCTTCCATCAATTGTGACAACAATTGATCATTGCTTCACTTAGTTAACCTCTAATCATGGAGGAAAGTCAAGTGAAAATAATAATCTTGAATCACAAATCCTAGCCTAACCCTAGGGAAGTCTAGCTTTAGTGACATACAAGTTAATTAGCAATTCTCAATTGATAATCAACAAAGGATATTAACTATTCAAGTTTCTCCAACAACTCAACCCCTAAGCCAAGAAAGAGGATTCTACTCTATAGCTAAGATTGTCATTTCCTCAAACAATTGGTGAGCAATAGTGAGAGGCATTATGAAATTGAGAAAAGGAATTGAATTCAAGCTTTCTAATTCAGGCAATTATCAACAATCAAACAATGGAAATCAATGAACATGAAATACCTCAATTCATTAATCCAAATCAAAGTAACAAAGTCCAAATCTAAGATCCAAAGTGAATGAATCAAAAATAGCACTAATTGAAAGTAGGAGAATTAGATCTACAACTTGAATCAAAATGAAATTGAATTGGCAATTGATCTCACCAAAGGAATCTAAGAGCAATTGAGATGGAGAGAGCAAAATCTTAGAGAGAAGTTTTAGTTTCTCTCTCTACAAGATGTAACTAACTAAGAAAAAAAATCTAAAAATGTGTGTAATATGTGAATTGATGTGGATCCCTTCAATCCTTAGTCTTCTTATGCCTTTTTCCTCCAGAATTCTGCTCCAAACAGGGTCTGTAACTCCCCCAAAATCGCCAGTCACGTTTTCTCTTTAAAAGTCACGTGCAGGCATCGACGCGTACGCGCACAGCACACGTACGCGTCCCTGGAGCTTTACGATCCATGCGCATGCGTAAAGCACGCGTGCGCGTCCATGAGGTTCTGGCTTAGCCATGCAGATGCGCTGGCTTCTGACTTTGGCTTCCTCGCGCCGATCCTAGTAGTGCGCATCCACGCGTATGCGCAAGGCACGCGTACGCGTCGCTGCTCAAACTCCAAAGCTCCACTTTTCCATGCTCCTTCCATTTATGTATGCCTCCTTTCTCTCTTCTAAGCCATCCTACTTCTGAAATCACTTAACAAACAGATCACAGCATCGAATGATAATGGAGGAGGAATTCAAATATAACATAATTAGTGTAAAAGAGGCATGTTTCATCCATGAAGCAAAATTGGAAAGGAGACACAAAACTATGCATTTCATATAAATAAGTGTGTAAGATCATTGATAAAACCCTCAAAATCCATACAAGATAAACCCTAAAAACGGGGTTTATCAAGTATTTTATTTAACATTTATTAATTTTAATAATAATTAATGAATATTAAATAAAATAAATTTTTGTTATTTTTAATATTATTTTTTTCGTTTGGTTACCAAACTAAGAAATTCGACGTGTTATACCTCAATTGGAGTTCAGCCAAAACAATATCTAACCTAATGTTTGAAGTACGTAAAAGAAAAGTACAAAGAGAATTTTTGTATAAATATTTTTACAAAGATACAGGTATGTTTATCAACTCTTTTTTTTAAAAAAAAAGGGGTTACAACCTAAGCAATCCATCAATTACAACTTATATTTTATTATGATAGTTTAATATTAAAATATTGACAATCTAAAACTTAAGCCTAAATTCAACTAAATTGTTTCAACTAAAAGTTAATCATATTTAATTTAGATATTTTTTTGTTTTAACATTATTTTTGAAATTTTAATTTAAGATGAGAAGACATCACATCTAATTCAAAACCTTAAAGTATTAAGTTAATATTTCTTTTATTTTATAAACTCCTCACTCTTGTTTTTTTTATATGGGACTAATTTTATGCATTCCTCATACTTAAAACATTAACAATTCAATTTGTTGGACTTTTTCTCTCCTTTAGGAGGCCTAAACCTAATTTTTTAGGATGTCTCCTTGCACCCTTGTATCATTATCCTAATTAGATTTTTGGAAGTCGTTGAGAGTGAAAGAGAGCAGCCACAAAGTGAGAGAGAAGAGAGAAAAATAGAATTTTCGTTTTTGTGCAGAGCAACAGATTTCAAATAGCTTCGTCATCTTGTTCTTTATTCTAAACAGTGAAAATTTTGATTAAAGGTTTGCAGAGGGAAAAACTTGCTTCGAATAGCAGCTCTGTTATTGGATATTTTTTCATCTTCTTATTACTCATTTGTAAGCTTTGGTGCTTTGATGTGTTTGATGATTGTATGCACGTGTGCTTTATTTGAGATTCTCTTGTACCTTATATTTGATTATAGTGGAGCTATTTTCTTAATCTTGATAACTCGTGGTTTTTACCTCTCACATTAAGGGGGTTTTCTACGTTAAAATATCAGTGTGTTCTTGTTGTTACTTTAGTTGATATATTACTTATAGTTGCTGCCATATTGTGTTGTGAGTGCTTTCATATTATTCTTGTATTTGATATTTGTGTTGTTTCTTGTAATACCCTCACTATCAGAATGTCACGCTTCTGTCTGCGCCACTCTGATAGTAAGAAGCATTACGACTACTTCATATACTTAATAATAAAATATGAGCGTTTGATTCGAAAATGTATCGCTAATTTTTTTGAAAAATCGGAAAACTACTTTATCTTGAAAACAAACCAACATATGTTTATATACAAGATTTCTTACATAAGTAGCTAATAAATACAATATACATATAAAACATACAACTCCTACCCCTCTTACATCATTTTAATAATAAGGGCGAGGGATAAAACCATAACATGTGTAAACAAACAGAAACAGCATATCTAAGTACTTAACTAAAATTTCGCAAGCTTCTTTGTCCGTCCTGAAAAGATAAAACTGTAGGGGTGAGAACCTAACCACTTAGTCTCACTATGGAGTTTCAGAATTATCATAAGAAGATATTTAATAAGAAAACTGTTTTTCAAGCTCAGTGATTATCGTTGCCTTATGAATCTTTGAAAACAGACGGTTTAACCATCCAAAAATTTAAAATCTTTTTAAAGAAAATTAGTTAATTATGCAAATCCAAAACCTTTCTTTTCATATAAGAAAAATCTTAAAAATTTCCTAGACTGTATGAATAACCAATCTGTTCTAAGCATAGGTTCATTAAGTCTATGCTAAACCAGCTTGATTTTTCATACTTAACTAGACCTCAATCAGGAACCAATCACGGCCTCACGCCCATTCACGTAATCAATCAGTACTTAACATCAATTCAACACCAAAACTCTATCTCAAAAGTTCCACACCAAAAGTTCCACACCATAGCAAACATAGGCAAAACAAAAAAGGAAAACACATGCATAGATAGCAGTTACAACAAGTAGCTCAGATAGCAGTTAAAGACAATTAAACAAACTAAAACAAATTCAAACTCAAACAAAGCATACAAATGCATATGATGCATGCCTGTCCTATGGCTGATGATATCATCTGTCAGTTATATAGCCACCCCGACATGTCTTGGTAGCTAACCATGGACTGAAACACCCATTGCGGAGTAAGTGGGTTTGAGCTACAACCCCTTTACTACTACTCGCTTAACCCAGAACCAGTGAAATAACTACTGCTGCGGCTACTACCCAGGCGGGTGTTTAAAAGTTCAACCTGGAGCAAGTAGAATAATCCACTATGCTACTACTACCCAATCGTCACAATCACTGATTTGGAGCAAGCGGGATGAACCACAATCCTTGCTACTGCCCAGGTATCTCAAACATACATTCATTCTCATTATCATTCAATTATTCAAAAATCATACTCAAAAATCAATCTTCATTCTCACAGTCATTCTCATCATACCTCTTATTACTACCTTCAATAATTTAGGTTCAAAATATAATTCATTCTTTTCTAAATAAATCAAACTCCAAACGTAACCCTTTTCTTTATAACTCCAAAAATCAAATTATAAAATCTTTAAAAATCTAAATCTTTCTAAATAACCATTTTTAAACTAAGTCTCTAATTTTTATAAAAATTTGGGCAGTATCTCCTCTAAAATTCAGACTATGCCACCCTTACGGGTTCCATTAAAATCACATTTTCCAACCAATTTCCAACTAGTTTCAAATACCAAATCCTTTTCAAAATAAAACCAAATTTCAATTTTGAATCTTTTCTAAAATCAAACATTTTCAAAATTAAACTAAATTCCAACATTAAACATTTTCCAATAATTCAAGGAAAATCAATTCAATAATGACTAACTTAACAAACCAAAATAGCAAATCAAAATAACCAGCTTCCTCAATAATTCAATAAATCAATCAAATAAATGATCACATCCATCCAAACAGTTCAATTCAATTCATAAAACTCATGTAATTATAAAAATATATTTTTCATACTATTATCGACTTATAACAACTCTTGAAAATAAAATGAATTTAAGCAAACACCCTACCTCGATTGTGACTCAACTACGCGACAAAACTCTTTTTCTTTCCAGCCTGCAGCAGCTTCAATCGCAACTCACAATAACCAGAACTCGACCTACGTTACCAAAACCTCAGAATCTCTAACCAAACACAATAGAATACTAGTTTTAAAAGGTTCCAAAATGTAAACACTTACCGTAACAAAGGTGTAATGACTAAACCAAATTGCAGAAGCTTTGACGGTGGTTCTGGCGGCCACAGAACCATTCCAGTGGTTAGAATCTCGGTGACACAGCCTTCTCCTCCTCTGGCAGTGACTCCACAACGGCAACGTCCAAAATCCAACCACTAAACCAATCTCACCAAATCCCAAACCTTGATTTTGGAAAACCCCAATCTATAAACCTTCATCCTCAAACCCCAATAATACCGTGCAACTTGCTGGTGATCGTGACAGCAGCAGAGATGAAGCACGGCAACGAAATCAGAGACGGCGGCGCAACAAAGCTGGTGGCGCAAGGCGTGATGGCGACCATGGGCTTCCTCTCGGCGAGCACAAATGACAGCGATGGTGGTCTCTCTCCCTCTCGGCGCTGCTCTCTGCCTCAGGTCTTGGTAGGCGCGACGATGATGACGACCAGGCAGCGGCTTGGACAGCGACAGCGGCAAGCTCCACGAACAGCGACGGCTCGAGCTTGATGGAAGGCAGAACAGCGACGGCGCGCGAAGACAGCCCTCCAACTCGTGCGAGCTTTCTCAGCGACGGCCCTGGCGGTGGTGACGTTCCCCACGGTAGCTCGCTTCCTCTCTTTCTCTGGCAATGGTGGCACGGCGGCAGGACGCAGCATGGTCCCTTCCTCCCTACCTGATCTCCCTTCCTTTCTTCTTTTCTGTCTTTTTTTCTTTATTTTTTGTGTATGTGTGATGCAACTGAGAGGGGAAAAGGGGTGGGATGGTAGTGGGTGAGGCGGCTAGGTTTAGGTAGTTAGGGTTAGAGTTGTGTTTTGGGGATTTAGGGTTTTGACTTGGAAATTAGGATTTTGTGTATGAAATTGGGGATTTTAGATTTAAGTAGAATATTAATTAAAACCAAATTTAATGCAACGATATCCAATTAATATAAAAATTTCTGAAATTAATATCTTGAATAAATAAATAAAATAAATCATAATTAATTTATTATTTAATTTCTAAAAATCTGGAGTCTTATATTTTTGCTGCTGCGCTCTTTCATAGTGGCATCAGAGTTTGTTGGTATTTTTTTGGACTTGTGATTCTATGAACAATAGAGACTAATACTAATACTAGTAGGATGATCATTTTTAGTGGTCCTAATTATGATTTGTGGAAGTCAAAGATGGAAGATTTGTTTTTGTCAAGAATTTTTATCAACAGGTAGTGGATTAACAATAATGTGTTGAACCATATTATTGGAGAGACACATGCTCGAACTTTTTGAATTAAGCTTGAGCAGTTGTATACTCGAAAAACTGGGAATAACAAGATGTTCTTGATTAAGCAGTTATTGACTTTGAAATATACAGATGAGACATCAATGACAGATCACTTGAAGAACTTTCAAGGAATAATGAATCATATCTTCCATGAGTATCAAGTGTGATAAAGAGGTTCAACTAGGATTGTTACTTCTTGGCTCTTTACCAGATCGTGTGATATTCTCAAAATTTCATTGTCCAATTCTACTTCTAATGGTATAATCTCTATATTTCTTACCAAGAGCAGTGTTTTGAATGAAGAAATAAGAAGAAAGTCACAAGGTATATTAACTGCACATTTAGATGTTCTTTTTTCTGAGTCTAGAAAGAGAAACAAAAGCTGAGGTCCTAAAAGTAGAGATCAAAGTAGAAGCAAATCTCAAAGAAGGTATAAGAATATTGAGTATCATTATTGTGGTTAAAAGGGGGCATGTAAAGAAATTTTGTTGGCAGCTAAAGAAGGAGAAAGTCAAGACAAGTAAAGACAAGAGCATAAACAAAGATGATTGTAGCAATAAAGATAAGGTCAATGTAACTCATGATGATTTTCTTCTTGTTGAGGAGTTTAAATCTATTAATCTTGTTGATAATAGCATTAATTGGGTAATTGACAGTGATTTTTCTCTCCATGTTACATCTAGGAGGGATTTGTTTAGTCCTATACTCCTGGTGATTTTGGTGATGTAGAAATAGCTCATCAAGGTATTACAAAGTGTGCCAGTGTTGGACAGATTTGTTTGAAAACCTCCAACGGTACCAAGTTGACTTTGAAGCGTGTGAAGCATGTTCCTGATATTCATTTGAACTTACTTTCTATTGGTAAGTTGTGTGATACAGACTTGGATAGCTCATTCTCTCGTGATAGTTAGAAGCTCACCAAGGATTCCATGATTGTTGCTAGAGGTATCAATACTCTACTCTTTACTTAACTCAAGCAAAGATTATGAAAGATGTTGTTAATACTGCTAAGTTTGTTAATGGAACTGATTTATGGTATAAGAGATTACGTCATACGAGTGAGAAATACATAAATATGTTATCCAAGAGAAATCTTCTACTTAGTTACAAAGTTGCTTTGTAAAAGTACAACCATTACTTTGCTGGAAAACAAAATAGGATTTCTTTCAAGAGTCATCCACTTTCAAGCAAACTAGAGATACTTGACTTGGTACATTCTGATGTATGTGGGCTGATGAGGACAAGAATACTTGGAGGGTCTATCTATTTTGTAACCTTTATTGATGATCATTCTAGAAAATTATGGATTTATACTTTGAAGACCAAATATCAAATTTTAAATATGTTAAAGTAATTTCAAGCTTCTATTAAACGAGAAACTGGGAAGAAGCTAAAATGCATTCGTACTGATAGTGGTGGTGAGTACTTAAGTCCATTTGATGTCTATTGTAAAGAGTGTAGTATAAGACATCAGAAGATTCATCCGAAGACTCCTCAGTTGAATGGCTTGGCTGAAAGGATGAACAAAATATTACTTGAAAGAGTTAGGTACTTATTGTCACAGTATGGATTGGCAAAATTCTTTTGGGAAAAATCTTTAAGTACTGTTGTTCATGTCTTGAACTAGACACCATGTGTTCCCTTGCAATTTGAAGAGCCAGAAAAGGTATGGTCAAATAAAAATATTTCTTATGATAATTTAAGAGTCTTTGGATGCAAGGTCTTTGTTCATATTCCCAAAAATGAGAAATCCAAGCTTGATATAAAGACTGGACAATGTATTTTTATTGGCCATGGCATGGATGAGTTTGGTTACAGGTTTTATGATCTTGTTAACAAGAAGGTGATTCGAAATAGAGATGTTGTCTTTGTTGAAGACCAAACTTTGAATGATATTGATAATGCAAAGAAGCCAATGGTTACGCCTAGTGATGATTTTTTTGACTTAGGTATTACTCCCTCTATGCTTGATGAAGTTGGTGATGATGATCATGATGAACAAACAACCTTAAAAATTCCTGAAAATGCAATCAAAAGGTCTACAAGAGAGAGGAAATCTTTGTCAAGGTATTCTCCACATAAGTTTGTCTTGTTGACTGATGGGGGAGAACCTAAATACTTTGGAGAGGCTGTTGAAGATGGAAGTAAAGCTCAATGGCTTGAAGTTATGTAAGAAGAAATGAGGTCCTTACTTGAGAATGATACCTATGAGTTGGTGAATCTACCTAAGGGTATGAGAACTTTGAAGAACAAATGGGTATTCAAAATCAAGAATGAAAAACACAATTCTAAGCGTCGGTATAAAGTTAGATTGGTTGTTAGAGGCTTTAGTTAGAGAAAAGGTGTTGATTATGAGGAGATTTTTTCTCTTGTGGTGAGGATGTCATCCATTCGTGCTATACTTGAATTATCAGCTTTTCTTGATTTGGAGATTGAGTAAATGGATGTGAACACGACTTTTCTTTATGGTGATTTGGACATGAAAATCTACATGGAGTAATCGGAAGACTGTGTTGTTAAAAGAAAGGAAGGCCTTGTGTGCAAGTTTAAGAAGAGTCTTTATGGATTGAAGCACGCTCCAAGACAATGGTACAAAAAGTTTGAATTTGTTATGGAGATACATGGTTATCACAAGACAACTTCAGATCATTGTATATTTTTGCAAAAATTTTTTGAGGATGATTTTATCATTCTTTTGCTTGATGTGGATGACATTTTGATTGTGGATAAGAATGCTTTGAGGATTAATGAGTTGAAAAAACAGTTGAGCAAGTTCTTTACTATGAAGGACTTGGGTCTTACCAAATAGATTTTGGACATGATTATTACTCGTTATAGAGATTCAAAGAAGCTTTATTTGTCACAGGAGAAGTACATAAAGAAGGTGCTTCAAATATTTGGCATGAATAATATCAAATATGTTGTTAGTTCTTTTGCTCCTCATTTTAAGTTGATTACCAAGCAATGTCTAACCACTGACAAGGAGAAACAAGCAATGGATGAAATTTCTTATGCCTTAGCGGTTGGAAGCTTAATGTATGCTATAGTGTGCATTAAACCAGACATTGCTCATGCAGGTGGTATTGTGAGTTGTTTCCTCTCTAATCCAGGTAAAGAATATTAGAATGTTGTTAAATAGATTATGGATATCTCAAATGTACAATTAACTTGTGTTTGAACTTTGGTGGTGAGAAACCTTTGCTAGTTGGCTTTACTGATGCAGACATGGCAGGAGATGTTGATTCTTGAAAATCTACTTTAGGTATTTGGTCAAGTTTGCAGGGAGAGCTATTTCATGGCAGTCAAGGCTACTGAAGTGTGTTGCACTTTCTACCACAGAGGCAGAGTTTATTGTAGTTACTAAAGCATGTAAATAATTTTTGTGGATGAAGAAGTTCCTTCAAGAACTTGGTTTAAAGTAAGACCGTTATGTTTTGTTGTGTGATAGTCAAAATGTTATTCATCTTGCTAAAATGTCTACTTTTCATGCAAGATCCAAATATATTGATGTTAGGTATCATTAGATATGACATGTGTTAAATTCCAAGTTGTTGGAACTTGAGAAAGTTCACATTAATGATAATGCTATTAATATGATGACAAAAACATTCCCAAGAGATAAACACTTAAAACATGTTATTTGATCTCCAGGATGGCAAGGGCCTCTACCTAGTTGAGAAGGAGAAGATTTGTTGGCCTTTTTCTCTCAGGTGTCTCCTTCCACCCTTGTGTCACTACTTTAATCAGATTTTTGGGAGATCATTAAGAGTGAAAGAGAGTAGTCACAAAGTGAGAGAAAAGAGGAAAAACAAAATTCCTATTTTTGCTGCATTTTCTAATTCTGTAGTTTCATAATCTGAATCCAAAATATGGAATTGTAGAACTGTAAGTGTTGAATGTTCTGCTTCTAAATTTGTCGAATGTTTGTCGATTAGGTGCAATTCTGACTCTGAATTAGCTTGAATATTTGAATTTGGATTGTCTATTGATGATTCTGTTTCTTGCTTTGGTTGTGGTTGATACTTCTCCAAGTATGTTCTGATTTCTTTCAAAGCTATATCTAAATTTGAAACTTCATTCCAAGAAATTTTTTATGGTAGTATTGAATGAGAATCTGGTACATAATGATATATAAATACTGTATCAAATACTGATATGTCTACATTTGGATTGCATTTCTTCAATAATCTGAACCATGTTTCAATCTTTGAAGCATTTTTCAATCTCTAAAAATTTTTGCTATTCTGTAGTTCCTTGAGCATTCTAAAATTGTTCTGTGAGAATAAGCTAATGGTATTCATCTCCAGTATCATCAAACATAAGAGATTTATTCAGTGTAAGAACCATTTGATACAATATTATATCAAGAAATAGAGAGAACTAAATAGAATAAGAGAGAATAGAATAGAGATTCCTAGAATTAGGACTAAGAAGGGAATTAGAGTTTTTAATTACGGCATGCCTCTTCCCACTATTACATCAGTTTTCTATTTATAGCATAATTCTCTAATTGAGCTATAGACCTAATACTAATTCTATCAAATTGCGGCTATGGCTCGGTTAAGAACAATGCAGAATTGATAAGGCTATTAACTATTAAGCGACATGCCAAGTAAGATTCTTCTGTTGTAGTTGGAAGATGTGGATATGAGTATATAACGATATTGCTAAGAATTTGACACCAACTAGGCCAGAAACTGATCCTGATGCTTGCTCAAATAATCTTTTTGAAGTTATATAAAATCGAAGAATAATGAAAACAATTCACATTGGAGCTTAAACTTGAAACACTACGATATCTTGACTATTGAGCTTTCAGTTATAGACTTATAGTATGTTTTTGGGATAACTACTATTTTGGTCCCTAAAGTTTAGGGTCAAAATCAAAATCGTCTCTAACCTTATTTTGGATCTAAAATTGTCCCCAACATTTCATTTGGTATCAAAATCGTCCTTTGAACAATTATACCCTCGATATTATCATCTCTATCACAATCCTTTTTTCTCACTCACACCTTCAAGGAGAGAGAGAGAGAGAGAGAGAGAGGGAGGGAGGGAAGGAGAGAGAGAGAGAGAGAGAGAGAGAGAGAGAGAGAGAGAAAGAGAGAGACAGAGGGGGAGAGAGGGAGGGAGAGAGAGCCCTCGCAGCGCCATGACTTGCCCTCGCCCTCGCCTCGTGTTTCTCATCGTCGTCAGGGAGGTGGTGGTGGTGGTTGTGTTCCTTGTGTTTTTCAGCATCACCGCCGTGCTTCCCTTCCCCTACCCTCACCGTCCAGACTCACTGCCACCACCATCATACAGCTCCACCGTCACTGCCCTCACATGCAAGTTAAGATTCAAGTTCCTAATTCTTGTTCTTATTTATCACAATCCCCAATTCTTTAATTCTTGTTCTTGTTTTTGTATCTGGATTTGTTGTTAGCTCTTTTTGGTTCTTTAGTTTTGGTGAAAAATTGGAGGAAGAACAAGATGCTTTTATTGTATTTGACTGTTCTTGACAATTATATTTATGGATTTTTTATTATTGTAATTAGAGATTATTGAGTTAAAAAATTAACTAAATTAATAAGTGATGACAAATATTATTTTTGGGCAAAATAAATAATTAGTGTTGATTATTTATATCTACATATTAACTAATTGTTTATTGTTGCAGGCCAAATGTTAATAGCCCAAATGGAATAAAAAAATCAATCAGCAAGAATATTGGGCTGAAAGCAAACTTAAAAGCCCAAGCAAAAGCAAAGAAAGAAGCCTAAGAAATCAAATCAGGCCAAACAGGTTACATGAACTAAACCAATCCAAACCTGTATCCATCCCACAAAGCTTCTCTTGTAAGATTGAATTCTTCACTCCTCCAAAATGTGCAACGTATCTCTTCTCTCTGACCAAGTCAAATCAGCTTCAGAAAAGTAAGAAAGAGAACGAGAGTGAGAGAGCTTCTTCACCAAACAAAACACCAAAGAAGCAAGAGAGAGAGTGGTTAAGCTTGATACACAGAAATCTAATCAGAAAATCCAAACCAAATCAAGCTTAGGTTAAAGGTAATCCATCTCATCTTGCTTGCATCAAATCTTCTTCTCTTCTTCCCAACTCTCTGCTCTATCCGAAAAAGGCATTCAAGGAAAAGTTGTTCTCTGCCCTATTCTGCTTCACATCTACGGTCACAAGTGATACTTGGGGACCAAGTAGTTTCTCAATGGCTAAGATCAAGTTGACCATGAGAAGATTTCTATGGTTGCTGTTTCATGGCTTTTGGTCAAGATGAGGAAGTCAGAAGGAAAGTTTCCTCTCTAAGGATTAAGGTGAAAAAGTGTATCTGTGGGTTGGTGAAGCTCAAGGCTCAAGATGTTGACCTTGGAAGAAGAACCAAGTAACATGCAAGGAGATAAAAGAAGCTTGCTGTTCATTCAGATTGCAAGGAGAGAAAACCAGAGTTGTGTGAGCTGTGTTCTGTAAAGAAGTTCCTCTACTTGGATAATGCTTTCTTTCAAAGAAGCATTCGGCCAATACTGAAGAACTCAAGCTGAGGTTTGCAAATCTGGTTTTGCACATAGCAAAGAGGCTGTTGATGAAGTCAATCTCCTTTATGTTTTACTGATTATAATGTACTTTTCTATGTTTATCTTTCTGTAATTTCTTGTGAGAAAAGGCATTGTGAGAAAGCTCAAGTAAAAGCCATGAGTGGAAAAAGGCTGAGAGATACACTTGAGAGAAAAGCCTAGAGTTATTTTCTGATTTCTTTAGGTTGGTTAAAGTCTTGTATCTTGTACCTGTAAGGTATCCCTTTCTTAGTTGGGTTAGCACTAAGAGTAAATAGTTAGGTATTAGCATAGCCAATGTCAAGTTAGGTTAGAACTTGAGTGTGAAAGGATTGGGTCAATCCTGTGAAATTGTTGTATGTAATACTGTTAATTATAGTAAAATTCTTCCACAGTTGTGGAGGAGACTGGACGTAGGTTGCATAGCACAAGGCAACCAAACCAGGATATATGCTGGTGTTAGCTTTTCTCTTCTCTGCTGTGTTCTGTTTTCTGATATTCATGAGACAAAAATAAATTATCTCATAAATTTCCGCTGCTGAGTTCAATCAGAATCAGAACTGCAAAGTTATTTTAAAGGGTCATAACAGCAACTTAAAAGGAAGGCATAGATTCAACCCCCCTTCTCTAAGCCTACCACAACCTTCAATTGGTATCAGGAGCTAAGGTCTCAAGAATCAAGCTTAACCGCTTGGAGCAAAGATCCAATGGCGAACAACTTGGGCACAACCACAGTTGCCTACACCCTCACTGAAGGCCAGTCAAACAACCGGCCACCTTTCTTCAACGGGAAGAACTACTCCTACTGGAAAGAATGGATAAGGATCTTCATCCAATCCATTGACTACAACATATGGAAGATTGTTGTGAGCAGTCCCAAGATCCCAATAAAAACAAGTGCTGATGGAGTGGTGACTCCAAAAGAAGAAGCTGAATGGAATGAAGATGATAAGAAAAAGATAGAGCTGAATGCTAAAGCAATCAACCTTCTTCACTGTGCTATCAGCTTTGAAGAGTACCGGAAGGTGTCTAGATCCAAGACAGCCAAAGAAATCTGGGAAAAACTCCAGGTTACACATGAAGGCACCAAACAAGTAAAAGAAACGAGGATTGATATGCTGCGAAAAGAGTACGAGATGTTTAGCATGAAGGATGGAGAAAGCATTGATGAAGCATTTGAGAGATTCTCAATCATAATCAACAACCTTGATGCTATGGGTACAAACTATGCAGAACAAACCTTGGTGAGAAAACTCCTTAGAAGCCTCACAAAAGAATAGGAAACCACTGCCACTGTCCTAACCGAAAATAACAACCTAAGTCCCATAACCTATGATGAGCTGAGAGGAAAACTCCTTGCCTATGAAGCCACACACACAAACACAGACTCAAAGAAAAAGGGAATAGCCCTCAAGTCAAAAATAGAACCAAAAGAGAGTGAGTCTAGTGATGGTATTTCAGATGACGAGCTTTTGTTTTTTGCTAGGAGATTTAGAAGGATGATGAAGAACAAGGGCAAATACAAGGGTTCAAGTTCAAAGGAACACAAGATCGACTTGAGCAAGGTGACGTGCCATCACTGCAAGGAGGCTGGACACTTCAAGCTAAACTGTCCAAAGCTCAAAAAGGAGGACAAAGGAAAGAAGGAAAGGAAGAGAGTACTCATGGCAGCTTGGGAGGATCTTGAGAATGACTCAAATGAAGAAGAAGAATCTGAAGGAGATGACAAAGACTGCTTCATGGCTGGAAACAACAATCTTGATGAGGTAAATTATTATGATTTGACCATTTAGGATTTGCATGCTATTATTGATGATCTCACTTTAAATACATCAAAACTGCTTGATAAATACAATGAATGCAGATCTGAAAGAGATGTGTTAAGAACTGAAAATGATTTTTTAAAAGAAAAAGTGAAGAAAACTGAATGTGCTCTGGACATCATTGAAGAAAACAGATTTCTAAAATCTGAACTTGAAAAATTAAAAGGAAAGCACATTGTGGATCCTTCTCATGAGTTAATTGCTGAAAATGAAAGATTAAATGATATGATTAAAAGACTGAATGGTGACTTAGCAAAATTTGCTCAAGGTTCTAGCAACTTGGACAAATTACTTGCAAGTCAAAGACCATTTTTTGAAAAATCTGGTTTAGGCTACATAGCTAAGGAAGATGCAGTTTCTAATACTTCCTCTATAAAATTTGTGGCTTCTTCATCAAATACCAAATCCATACCAAGCAAATCAGGTATCGGATATGTTTCAACTTGTGAAGAAAAATTTGATGAAGCATACACAAGTGAAACTGAGCCTTCACCAAGAACTGGTCCGAGTTCAAACCGGCCAGGTTTGGGTTACATTTCGAAAAATGAGGCTGTTTTCAAGAAACCACCATTTTACAACAAAACCTCATGTTCAAAAGGTAAAAATGTTCAAAGAAATTCTGGTGAAAATGCTTTTGCAAAGAGGAACAACTTTAATAAAAATCAGTTTGTCAAAAGAAATGCATCTCCTCCAAAAACCAGAAAATTTCAACACTTTAATCATTTCAAGCAATATAACTCACCTCAATTTCAGCAACACACATCTGAAAATCATTGTGTCAATTGCAAGAAATTTGGTCACTCATATGAACAATGTTTCATTAAAAAAAGAGTTGTTGGAAACAAAGTTTACAATGTTGTTTGTGATTTCAATGCACTTGGGCAACCAAGATGGATTAACTTCAAAGGATCCAAATTAATTTGGATACCTAAGGCTACTTGAAACTCATCATGCAGATTTGCCTAACACCCAAGAACAAAAAGGACATGTGGTACATAGATAGTGGATGTTCAAGGCACATGACTAGAAGGTCAACCTACTTCATCAAACTAAATAAGTATGATGGAGGTTTTGTGACCTTTGGAGATGATGGTAAAGGTAAAATCATTGATGTAGGAAAAGTAGGTAATGAGCAATCTACTTTCATTGATGATGTACTTTTGGTATGTGGTTTAAAGCACAATCTTTTGAGTATAAGTCAGCTGTGTGATTTAGGATATTTAGTTGTTTTCAAAAGGCTTGAATGCTGTGTTGTTAATGAAAAGACAAATGAAGTGATGTTTGTTGCCAAGCATTTCAATAATATGTATGGACTTACTCTTAATGAACTAAAGGATCAAAATGTAGCTTGTCTTCACTCTAAAGAATCTGAAAAGTGGTTATGGCACAAAAGATTGGGCCATGCAAGTATGTTTCAAATAAACAAACTTGTAAAGAAAGAATTAGTAAGAGGTCTTCCTTTGATAAAGTTTGACAAAGACATCACTTTTGATGCTTGCCAAATGGGAAAACAAACAAAAAGTTCTTTTAAACCAAAGGAAGACATCTCTACTAAAAGACCACTTGAGTTGCTACACATTGATTTATTTGGTCCAACAAGAACTCAAAGCCTAGGTGGTAAACATTATGGTTTAGTAATTGTGGATGACTATACTAGGTTTGGTTGGGTTTTATTTCTTGCACACAAAATGAAGCCTTTTCAGTTTTTGAACCTTTTTGCAAGAAAATTCAAAATGAAAAGGATTTGAAAATCTCTTCTATAAGAAGTGATCATGGAACTGAATTTGAAAATAATTTGTTTGAATCCTTTTGTGAGGAATTTGGAATATCTCACAACTTCTCTTGTCCAAGAACACCACAACAAAATGATGTTGTGGAAAGAAGAAATAGAAGCATACAAGAGATGACAAGAGCTATGCTTTGTGAGAGTAATGTTCCAAAATTCCTTTGGGCTGAAGCGGTTAACACAACTTGCCACATTTTAAATAGAACAATCATAAGGAAATTTTTGAAGAAAACCCCTTATGAACTTTGGAAAGGCTACCCACTGAACTTAGACTACTTACACATCTTTGGATGCAAATGTTTTGTTTTAAATAACAAAGAAAATTTGGAAAAATTTGATCCAAAGGCTTATGAGTGTTTGTTTGTAGGATATTCCACAACTAGTAAAGCATATAGGGTTTATCATCAAGATGCTAGAATTATTGAGGAGTCCATACATGTTACATTTTGTGATACTAACTTGGTACAAAGTATTTTGAAAGATTGTGATGCAGGAAATCAAGCTCAAAAGGAAGATGAAGCTGCTCAAAATCATGAAAAAGAGAATTCTGGACAAGTTGCACCAGAAACTACTAATGCTGAGAATTCAAGAGACAATTCCATTTTTTCTCATAAATCTGAAGGAATTCTGCAAGCAAGCAGCGTTCATAATCCCTTGGTGACTTAATCTGCCTCCAGGTCCACCAGACCTCGTGAATGGAGATTCTTGAAGAATTATCCTGAGGAATTTGTCGTTGGGGACGTATCTCATGGAGTGCAAACAAGGTCTTCCACTAGAAAGGCAAATGAAGGATCAAACATTGCTCCTCTTTCACAAATAGAGCCTCAAAACATCAAGGAAGCACTCAGTGACCCTTCTTGGGTTAAACCTATGGAGGATGAGCTTCTTGAGTTTGAAAAGAACTAAGTATGGACTTTGGTTCCAAGGCCAAGTGGAAAGAAAGTGACTAGCACCAAGTGGATATTTCAGAACAAGTTGGGAGAAGATGGTAGCATTGCAAGAAACAAGGCAAGGCTAGTGGCACAAGGATATGACCAAGAAGAAGGAATAGACTTTGATTAATCCTTTGCCCCTGTTGCCCGAATGGAAGCCATAAGACTTCTCTTAGCTTATGCTGCATTTTGTGGTTTTAAATTATATCAAATGGATGTGAAATGTGCATTTTTGAATGGTGTGATAGATAGAGAGGTGTATGTGGAGCAGCCTCCTAGTTTTGAAAATAAAGAGCATTTTGATCATGTTTTCAAATTATCTAAAGCTCTCTATGGTTTAAGACAAGCTCCTAGAGCTTGGTATGAGAGACTTAGCTCTTTTCTTTTGAAAAATGGTTTTCAAAGAGGCACCACTGACACAACTCTATTTATCAAGAACTCTAATGATTCTTTCATTCTAGTCCAAATATATGTTGATGACATTATTTTTGGATCAGCTAATGAATCCCTTTGTTCTGAATTTGGAAAACTCATGACAAGTGAATTTGACATGAGTATGATGGGTGAGCTTAATTTCTTCCTTGGGCTGCAAATTAAACAAACTGAAAAAGGTATTTTCATTCATTAAGAAAAGTATGCCAAGGAATTAGTTAAGAAATTTGGTATGGAAAATGCCAAACCCATGGGAACTCCCAGGCATCCTAGTTCTAAATTAGATAAGGGAGAAACTGAGAAAGATGTTGATGAGACTAGGTATAGAGGAATAATTGGTTCTCTTATGTACTTAACTTCCTCTAGACCCGATATTGTGCAAAGTGTTGGATTGTGTTCTAGGTTTCAATCCAAACCAAAAGAGTCACATCTTTCTGCAGTTAAAAGGATCATTAGATATATTTATGGCACATCCAATTTTGGTCTATGGTATCCTAAGATTGATGATTTTTCTGCAGTTGGTTATTGTGATGCAGATTTTGCTGGTGATAGAGTTGATAGAAGAAGCACTTCTGGTTTATGTTGCTTCCTTGGAAAGTCCTTAAATGTCTGGTCAAGTAAGAAGCAACCAACAGTGGCCTTATCCACTGCATAGGCTGAGTATATAGCTGCTTCTTCTTGTTGTTCTCAGCTTTTATGGTTAAAAACACAGCTTGCTGATTACAAATTAAATGCTGAAAATATTCCCTTGATGTGTGATAATATGAGTGTCATTAATATTTCTAAAAATCCAGTTTTGCACTCTAGAACTAAGCATATTGAAGTAAAATTTCACTCAATAAGAGAACATGTCCAAAAGGGGGATATTTGCATTCATTTTGTTAAATCAGAGGAACAATTAGCAGATATTTTTACAAAACCATTAGCTGAGGATAGATTCTGCATGCTTAGGACTTGTCTAGGAATTTTGAGTTATGATTCCTTATTTGAAAAATGCTGATGTATTTGCTGGAGTTTTTTGTCTCATAAACAGGTATGAGACAATTCTGGGCAGGTGATGAACGTTTCCCTCAAGTCAGCGTGTTTTGGGCTTATTTCAAATGAACCTCAATCTGGGCCAACCTCAAAATTCAGATCATGAGTGGTCCAAACCTGTTTCCTTAAGTCCAACATCTCTAGGCCCAAATATGAATGTTACAATCTTGTTTGTTATTTTAGATGACTTGTGTGTTTCAGTTTTCATAAAGGGTTTTTACTTAATGTTTTGTGGCCCAAAAGGTTTTCATGTGGATTTAATTTTTACCCAAAAAGTGTTTCAGGTTAATTTTGTTGTTTTTCAAAATTTAAATTAACTTCCTATTTTATTTTTTAAATCAAATAAAATCTTTCTTGTATGAGGTCATATCTTTTCAAGTCTTTTCAAATGGTGATGCAGTTGCATGGTTTTGGAAATTTGCTTTTGGGTACGGTTACCAACACTCCCTCTCTTCCCTCCATAACTCCTTCTTTATCCCTTCGGTTTTCACCACTACCCACATTACTCTCTTTCTTCTTAAATCAAAAAACCACCAAATGAGGAAGAAAACCATAGCACACAAGCCTCCTCGAGAAAAGGTGTATAAACTTCCATCCAAACCCTCCACTCGCTCCCAAGACCGAACATTCACACCTTCACCATCTCCTCCTACCTCTCCTCCTCGCACTGCTCCCATGGCGCGAACCAAAACTACACCACGATACCCTGCCCCTGCCAAGCCGACGCCACCACTTAAGGCAACGCCATCCAAACCAAGCTCTTCGAAACCTGGCTCATCCAAGGGTAAGCGTCCTGCTGTTGAAGAACCTGTTCCTGAGACAGCAAAACCTAAGTCAAGGTCTGTTCCTGTCCGCTCACAAAGAGGTAACCCTCATCACCCTCTCAAATCTGTTAGAGAACCAGACATTGATCATTTTGCTCACAAATCACACTACATGACATCTCACTCAGACTATAACCCCCATCGTTTCAAATCTGCCATGAACCATGATTTTTATGAGGGAGTTATTCAGTATCGTACTCTATGTCCATCTTTTCTGGCTGATTTACCTGATTTGAAAAAGAAAGGTTTTCCTTTTGTTGAAAATTTGGAGTTTTTAGACTGGAATCACCTTTTCAAAATCAAAAAACCTGTATATCCTCAGTTAGTCAAAGAATTTTATGCAAACATGACTTACCATGAAGGAAGTGTGCATTCTTATGTCAAGGGCAGAGACATTATCCTGAATAATGAAACTATCAGTGATTCCTTGAAGTACACTGATGTTGGGCCGTGTGCTTATACATCTGTGAAGTGGGATGAAGGTGTTGGTATCTCTTACCATGATGCTTTGGCTCACATTTGTGAACATGTTTCCTTAATTGATGGCATCACACCCACTCACAAAGCCTTAGGATATGAACGTGCTCAGTTGTACCGTATTATCAACCACATCTTGATTCCTCAAAGTGGTTCATATCAAAGGGTTTCTTACACTGACACACTTGTTTTGTATGCCCTAATCACTAAAACAGAAATCTCTTTTGCCTATTTGATGGCTAGATACATGTTTGATTCTGTTAGAAGTGTGAAAGATAAAGCACTACCTTATGGCATGTTTTTAACTTGCATATTTGAGAATTTTGGTGTTGATCTGTCAAATGAGGATTATGAAAACAGACATTCATACCTAAAAGGGGGTGGTTCAGTGAAACAGCAAAAAGGACCAACTAGATCTGAGAGAGTGGTTCTAGATGATGATGATGAAGAGTTCATTCCAGATGACTCTCCTCCTCCTTCCACCGAAGGTACTTCCATCTCCACTGGGAAGAAATCTGCTCTGTTGAATGTGGTCAAGGATGTCGCTCAAGAGTTTGTTTCCCAATCAAATCACATGATTGCCATGAGCAAGGAACAAAGGAAGCTAGCTAGCAAGCATGAGAACTTTCTGAGAAAATCAAGGGACAGGGTGGCTGTGCTCATGACCTTCATTGATAACCTTCACAATGATGAAGACATTGCCACTGATGTTGAAGAGGATGCTGCTTCGGAGGGGAATGGTTCTGATGCCTAGGATTTGTCTCATAAAAACTGCTGCTGCTGCTATTTTTTTTGTCTCATGAATTCTGTTTCTTTAGCTACTTTTGAATTGTTTCATTTTGGATGACTGTAATAACTCTAGATATTGTTGCACCTTTGGTAGTTTAGTCAGTACTTTGCACTATGGACTAACTCTTTTCTGCAGGATGCAAGAATTTGTTTTTGTTGATCTTGCTTATTATCCACCCTTGATGACAAAAGGGGGAGTAATAGCAATAGGAGAATAGATCTTAGTACTTCTTTTGGGATTTTTGCTGCATTAATACTTGAGTTTGCATGCTGAATATTCTTTGCTGCATTAATACTTGATTTCACATGCTGAATCAGTTTGCTGATGGTATTAGCTTGATGTTAGGCTGATTATGTGATGTTGCTTATCTGATATCCCTTAGCCAAAATAAAAGTATTTTAGCTCTTTATTGTGCTATCTTTAAGATCAAAGAAAAACAGGAACAAAGAGGAAAGCACAAATTCAAGGGGAGCTAATCTTGAAAAGAAAAGGGGGAGCAACATAAAAGCAAATGACAAAAATCAAAGGGAGTTTCCATACCTTACTCAATTTATTTCCTTTTTGATTATTGCTTAAATCATGTTTGTCATCAAGGGGGAGATTGTTGAGTTAAGAAATTAACTAAATTAATAAGTGATGACAAACATTATTTTTGGGCAAAATAAATAATTAGTGTTGATTATTTATATCTACATATTAACTAATTGTTTATTGTTGCAGGCCAAATGTTAATAGCCCAAATGGAATAAAAAAAGCAATCAGCAAGAATATTGGGCTGAAAGCAAACTTAAAAGCCCAAGCAAAAGCAAAGAAAGAAGCCTAAGAAATCAAATCAGGCCAAACAGGTTACATGAACTAAACCGATCCAAACCTGTATCCATCCCACAAAGCTTCTCTTGTAAGATTGAATTCTTCATTCCTCCAAAATGTGCAACGTATCTCTTCTCTCTGACCAAGTCAAATCAGCTTCAGAAAAGTAAGAAAGAGAACGAGAGTGAGAGAGCTTCTTCACCAAGCAAAACACCAAAGAAGCAAGAGAGAGAGTGGTTAAGCTTGATACACAGAAATCTAATCAGAAAATCCAAACCAAATCAAGCTTAGGTTAAAGGTAATCCATCTCATCTTGCTTGCATCAAATCTTCTTCTCTTCTTCCCAACTCTCTGCTCTATCTGAAAATGGCATTCAAGGGAAAGTTGTTCTCTGCCCTATTCTGCTTCACATCTACAGTCACAAGTGATACTTGGGGACCAAGTAGTTTCTCAATGGCTAAGATCAAGTTGACCATGAGAAGATTTCTATGGTTGCTGTTTCATGGCTTTCGGTCAAGATGACGAAGTCAGAAGAAAAGTTTCCTCTCTAAGGATTAAGGTGAAAAAGTGTATCTGTGGGTTGGTGAAGCTCAAGGCTCAAGGTGTTGAACTTGGAAGAAGAACCAAGCAACATGCAAGGAGATAAAAGAAGCTTGCTGTTCATTCAGATTGCAAGGAGAGAAAACCAGAGTTGTGTGAGCTGTGTTCTGTAAAGAAGTTCCTCTACTTGGATAATGCTTTCTTTCAAAGAAGCATTCGGCCAATACTGAAGAACTCAAGCTGAGGTTTGCAAATCTGGTTTTGCACATAGCAAAGAGGCTGTTGATGAAGTCAATCTCCTTCATGTTTTACTGATTATAATGTACTTTTCTATGTTTATCTTTCTGTAATTTCTTGTGAGAAAAGGCATTGTGAGAAAGCTCAAGTAAAAGCCATGAGTGGAAAAAGACTGAGAGATACACTTGAGAGAAAAGCCTAGATTTATTTTCTAATTTCTTTAGGTTGGTTAAAGTCTTGTATCTTGTACCTGTAAGGTATCCCTTTCTTAGTTGGGTTAGCACTAAGAGTAAATAGTTAGGTATTAGCATAGCCAATGTCAAGTTCGGTTAGAACTTGAGTGTGAAAGGATTGGGTCAATCCTGTGAAATTGTTGTATGTAATACTGTTAACTATAGTGAAATTCTTCCACAGTTGTGGAGGAGACTGGACGTAGGTTGCATAGCACAAGGCAACCGAACCAGGATATATGCTGGTGTTAGCTTTTCTCTTCTCTGCTTTGTTCTGTTTTCTGATATTCATGAGACAAAAATAAATTGTCTCATAAATTTCCGCTGCTGAGTTCAATCAGAATCAGAACTGCAAATTTATTTTAAAGGGTCATAACAGCAACTTAAAAGGAAGGCATAGATTCAACCCCCATTCTCTAAGCCTACCACAACCTTCAGAGATGAATTTAGGAATTTCTTATTTTTGTAATTGGTTCTGAGTTTTGTCAATTGTATTTAAAGATTTTTAGTTCTAAATTTTGTTAATGGAAAAAGAAGAAGAAGATTAACTTGTATTTGACTGTTCTTGGTAATTAGATTTATGAATTTTTAGTTCTTGTAAATTGGAGATGAATTTGGGGATTTCTGATTCTTGTAATTGGATCTGAGTTTTGTTAATTGTATTTAAGATTTTGTAGTTCTGAGTTTTGTTAATGGAAGAAAAAGAAGAAGAAGAGTAGTAAAATGTTTGGGAAAAGGGGAGCATTTTTGTCATTTAGAATAATATTTTATTCAAAAAGGCGAATTTAGTATCAAATGAAATGTTGGGGACAATTTTAAATACAAAATAAGGTTAGAGACGATTTTGATTTTGATTCATAATCTTAGAGATCAAAACAGTACTTATTCTTATATTTTTTAATCGAAAATTAGTATACATACCATTTTTTATATATTTTTCATACAATTTATTTTGGATGAACTTTTTATATTATAATTGTATTTAAATATTTTTATATATTCTTATTTTAATTTGACAAACCAAAAACTAATCTATTCTAAATTAGAGCTCTACTTAAGAGTTTATTATTAATCGTCAATAGATTACTGTACATATACAAGGTAGAATTTGAATTACTGCATGCGTAAAACATTCAAACTCTTAATACTTATCTAAATAGATTATTAAATTAATGACTAAATTACCCAAATTGGTGAATTAATTATTGAAAAAGTATAGAAAAATAATGTAGTCAATAATGGTTAAAAAATAAGGTAAATTTAAAATTAAAAATCAAATTTTTAATTAATTAAATAATTATTATCAAATTTTAAAATTTAAAAACATTAAGATTAGCACCTAAACCACTACGTACAATTACACATTCACATATTTTACGTTTTTCACCCCACCATCCCCTCAACGGCTTCGGTCTCTCCCGCAACCGTCATCATCGTTGCCGCAAAGGTCTTGACACCGCCGCCCCCTCAATGCCGCAGTAGTTTTCTTTCAACCCAGGTAGTGACGCCGTTTTGCATCCCCTCACTGGCATCAATCTCTCTCGCAATGGTCATCGTCGTCGCCGTAAAGCTCTCGCCATCCAACCACTGTACTACCTCTCCCTTCACGATTCGCAGCTCTGCTAATCAACCTTTTTTGCCGAATTTGGTGATGCCTGGATTTGGTCCCGGGCAAGCAAAGCTTCATGTGATGCCAATTCATCCATTCTTGGCAATGCAACAACAACGTTCTCCTAATGAGATGGGGTTCGTGTTGCCTAAGGGTGAACCAAATATGGAGCATATTCTTGAACATTATAACTTGTCCAGTGGCTCATACCGCCAAGATCTCATGAGTCGCATGCCTCTTGGACCTCATATGCGAAATTTCATTCCTTTATTCTTTCTCTAAAGGAAATTCATAATATACCGGATGGTCATTTTAATAGGTATACGGATGGTTAATTTAATTCTTATGTGGATAGTTATTTAATTAGAATTGGTTTAGTTAGATACAATTAAAATATGCTGAATGTTCAATTTACTAGATATGCGGATGATTGATGGTTATCCTTAAGTGTCGATGAGTGTCATTGTTGATGAACCAGTGGTGGTGAGAAGGATCCCAGCGGCGACGATGGGAGCTGGTTGGTGACCAAGCAACGACGTAACGGCAGAAAATTTGGGGGAGAAGCTGGTGTTTTGGTAAATTAGAGTATAATGGTTGGTTAAAATTTTTGAATTACTGAATGAGATTTTTTGGTTGGGTAATTCGGGTGGAGTGTATTTTTTTTTTAAATTTTATTTGGCCAAATTTTCAATCTGTAGTTTACATTGTTCAAATTTTCTATTGTCCATTTAGTTGAGCCGTTAATTATTAGTTGTTAATTCTATTCTGCCATCTTTCTCCCTAATGTTTGAACTCTAATATGCAGAATTCGTTATCGTTTGCTTGCTATTGAGACTATGAAGCACGGATACTTCGCTGAGTTATTGTGTCTGACACATTTCAGACACGATACTCACCGACACTCATCTAACGTGCGTGTCTGCTATGTCCAACCGTGTCTTAATAAAAAGGTTTAATTACTCTGCAGGTCCTTATAGTTTCACCGAATTTTCAATTAGGTCCCTATACTTTTTTTCATTTCAATTGGGTCCTATACATTTTTTTTTCAATTTAGTCCTTGTTAACGTTAAACGTTAAAAAAATGTTAGTAAATTGTGAAATTACTTGTATACCCCTAGGGACCTAATTGAAAAGAAAAAAAGTATAGGGACCTAATTGAAAATTTAGAAAAATTATAAATATTCAATGAAAGACATTCCTATAATCCCTTTTATTTTATCACTATAATTCTTTTTCTTATTCATATACAAATTGTACCAAAAATACCTTCTCTTTATTTTTTTAACTTTCAAAATACTTTATCTTAAGAATATACAAAAAAAAGTAATGAATAAAATGAAACAGAAATAGTAGTAATAAGTATAATATAAAATTTAATTTCCATCACCCAAGTATTTATTATGACCAACATAATGAAAGAACTTGCATATGGCATATAGTAACAAGAACCATTGATAGAATAATAACTAAAATTGTTTACAAGAACTGAGTTCTATATAGTTCCTCAAATAAGAAAACCAATTTGACTGACAAAAACTCAAAAACAAGTATATTGAAGAAATGAATTTTTCTTATGGTAACAAGAACCAATAGAAAGAAATCCCTAAAGGCTGCTTGCTCTAGCATAAACAGATATTCTATCTCCCTTGAATATGATCTTTGCCATTGCAACTGATGCCAAGTGACGCACAGGCCGTCGAGCACCAAAAGTGAGCAGGGAATACAATGCATCCTCACAACGTCTTTGCCACAACAAAATATTTTCCTAGAAGATATGATAAATTGTAACATCAGAAAACACACTAAGATTTTTAATGGAAACACAAATCAACAACAACAAATAATATCAAATGAATAGCACCAAACCTTAATTAAAAGCAAATTCTCAAAAGGTCTTTTGCTAATACAGTCACCGATTTTTCACATAAATTAAGACCATCAACTATTCCAGAAAAGGCATTTGCTACATCAGTTTTGGCTTTATTACCATATTCAACAGCTATTTCCTTTGCTTTATGAAGCTCCAGAACCAAACTCAATGCAAGAATCAAGAATTTTACATATTTGGTATCCTGTCCTTGATTTAAAATATTAGCACCACTGCTTTGAAGAAACTGTAAAATATATGCAACGGATCCACTATTAAACTCATACCAGAAAATTAATGCAGGAATACTAGTCAGTGCAGCAATGAGTTTAAAATAACTATTATGGACTTAACAAAACTAATATATAACTCAAACTAAAATATGCTGCTTCCAATATTAAGAGTTCTTTTTTATTTGTCTTATTTATTTATTTACTTTTTATGAAAGAAGAATAAGAAGAATAATACAAGCAGTAACACACATTGCTCATTGCTATAAAGGTTTTGCCTCTTTCCTACTCCACAAAACCAGCAAACATGGTTAAGAAAAACTAATTGAAGCTTGTATAGCAGACCCAATAAAGGGACTAATGAGTAATCCACTAATCCTAGCTCAAATTGGGGGCGCAAAGCATCACATAACATGATATGAAATCAGATATTAAGGCATGAAGTAACAAAAAATATTTATCATGAGAAGCTTCACGTTTTCAATGGTTAGTGTTACTTCAAGATTTATCATAAACTTGCCACCATGATGTATGTCTATGGTGAAATCTGAGTCTCCTATCACTACAGGTATTAAAAACAGAAACATAATCCATTTAAAAAAACATCATCACAGCCACAACAATCAACATTCAAGAATAAACACAATTTATCATTAGCAAAATTAATTTATATTTCAATTCCCCCTTTAACAAAATCCATGCACAGAGATATCCATATTGTAAACCCTAAATCAACCATTATCAAAACAATCCAAAAATTAATCCCAGAAATAGATATTCAACCAATGTCATTTTTATAAAAAAAAATAAAATTAGGATACACATCAACTTTTAAAACTAACAAAAGAAGCTTTTTTTCCTAACCTGTTTTCAGAGAGAACGTTCGAGTGCAGAGAGATGGAGCAGACGCACAATGCGGGGACGGGAGGCCAGGTGCTATGAGGCTCTGATCGATACGGCAGAGCGACGGTGATAGGCTTCACCGCGACGGACAGCGACGAGAACGCGCTGACCACCTCCGAACGGAACAGAGTAGAGCAGAACGGTTCACAGGGAAGGTGGCGACGGACGGCAAACCACCAAGCGTTCCTTGCAGAAGGCCCCAGCGACGGATGTTGACGACGGCCCGAAAGAGGGGAAGCAGAGGACGACTTAATCGCGTTCTCCACAGAGAACCTTAGGGTTTCTTTTTTTACTTGTGATAAACTGCAAGGGGTGATTTGGGTATTTTGGAATAATGCATGTTTCTTTAGCTAGCCGCTCCAACCAAATTTAAAGAATATTCATTTTTTACCAAGAATATTCTGTTAACTTTAATGTTATACACACGGCAGGGACTTAATTGAAAAAAAATTTCACGTATTGGGACCTAATTGAAAAGAAAAAAAGTATAGGGACCTAATTGAAAATTCGGTGAAACTATAGGAACCTGCAGAGTAATTAAACCTAATAAAAAATAAAAAATTCTTTGTCAGACACGCTTAAATACATTTAAATACCAT
>NC_029794.2:125024296-125026396 GCF_000816755.2 Arachis ipaensis
TACATAAATAAAGTCACTAATATTATCTAATATTTTATATTTAATATATATGTATATCTTCATGTCTTATAAAATTTTAAAATTTATATATTATATTGTGTTTTGTGTCCGTGTCAGTATCCGTGTATCAATAAATTGAGGACAATCAATTACATACGTTTATTGCACTTGCACACTCTTGTCAAGTTGATTAAGCAATCTATAGTCGGTGTATACGAGACAATTTAGTAAGCACACATATAATTCTTTTGCCGACATATGGTAACGCATAATATAAACATACTAATCAAACAAGAGTAAAATTCTAAATTCATTTTCAATTTCTTACTTAAAATTTTACTCCTCAAGTAAAATATGAAAACATTCAAAGCATAACTATCAGAAACGAACGAATAAATAATTCAGTTAAAATATTAAATTACTGGATTAATTGATCTTTTTAATAAATTAATTTTCTTGACCAAACTATATTACTCTCCCATTTCTAACATTATAAATAGAAAAGAAATGAAATTTAAGATAAGAAAGTGTGATTTTGTGGACAAAATAAAAATAAAATGCTTGGTGCCCAAGTTACACGCGTGGACGCGTGGTGACGTATATGCCTTGTTCATATAGTAATACTCAACCTCTATAAAAGACAAGTCCCTAAAGCTTTCTCAAAAAGATGAGGAGAGTAAGATGAAGACAAGAGCAGGAGACACGATGTTTGGTCAAATAGGATCCATAATTGCTTCATTGATGTTTATTTGGGCCATATTCGAGAAATTCTTCCCATTCCAAATCCGAAACCAAGCACAAAAACATACTCTAAGGTTGTTCTCTTTTGTTTACCCCTACATCCAAATCACATTCAATGAACTCATTGGTGATAGACACATGAGTAGAAGTGAGGCTTATACTTCCATACAGAATTACCTTTCTTCCAAGGCCACAACACAAGCTAAGAGACTCAAAGGTGACATAGGCAAGAACAACCAAACCCTTCTTCTTACCATGGATGACCATGAAGAAGTGTGTGATGAGTTCAATGGTGTTAAGCTTTGGTGGGTTTCTGGCAAAAACGTTGCCAAATCCCAAACTCTTTCTCTACACAACAATTTAGCGGACGAGAAAAGGTACTACAAGCTTACCTTCCATAAACACCATAGAAACATGGTTTTAGGAACATATCTTAATCATGTTATGAGAGAAGGTAAAGCGGTTATGGTTAGAAATAGGCAGAGGAAGCTTTATACTAATAGCGGTTCGTTTTGGAACCATGTTGTGTTTGAGCATCCGGCAACGTTTGAAAGCGTGGCGATGGACGAGGAACTGAAGAAAAGAATCATTGACGATTTGGTAACGTTTAGTAAGTCAAGGGAGTTTTATGCAAGAATTGGAAGGGCCTGGAAGAGAGGGTATTTACTTTTTGGTCCTCCGGGAACGGGGAAGTCGACGATGATCGCGGCGATGGCGAATCTGTTGGGATATGATTTGTATGATTTGGAACTCACTGCTGTGAAGGACAACACAGAGCTGCGGAAGCTGTTGATTGAGACATCAAGCAAGTCCATTATTGTGATTGAGGACATAGATTGTTCACTTGATCTAACTGGTCAGAGGAGGAAGAAAATGGAAAGAGCGAAGGAAGATGAAGAAGAAGAAGAAGATGATCAACGGAAGAAGAAGCAAAGTGGGTTGAAAGAAAGGGATGTTAAGAGCAGCCAGGTTAGCTACATTGCAGAAATACTTCAATTTTTCTTAGCTTAGTGAAATAATTAACAAACTACCTGAATTCCTGAAATGTTGTCTTTATTTTTAATATTTTTTATTTTTAAAATTTTGTGAAAGAAAAAATAAAAATAAGATGTGAAAATAAAAAATTTAATTACAAAGTTAATAGTTGAAAATAGTTAAATAATTTGGTATGTTTAATTATATTATCGGTTAACGGATTACAACTATTAATATCATATAAAATTAACTGTACTTGAGTTTTCACTAAATTAAATCCAAGTCTATCTCGCTTTAAATCTAAACGTTAATTATAAAAAATATAATATTATTATAAAAATGAAATTTTATTAAATAAAATATATATTTTTTTGAGTGGAATTG
>NC_029794.2:125027010-125029519 GCF_000816755.2 Arachis ipaensis
GTATATATCTAAAATCTATATCAAATATAATATTGTTATTTTAAACTTTTTAAAATTTTGACTATTCTGTTAATCTTTTTTTTCATAAAATTATTATATTTATGTGTCCTATCCGAATTGTAATGTACTTGGTACTCATGATGATATTTGTGCAATCAATGTAACAGGTTACACTCTCAGGGCTTCTGAACTTCATTGATGGATTGTGGTCTGCATGTGGAGGAGAGAGGCTAATAGTTTTCACTACAAACTATGTTGAGAAATTGGATCCAGCATTGGTGAGAAGAGGGAGAATGGACATGCACATTGAATTATCATACTGTGGATTTGAGGCATTCAAGTTGCTGGCCAAGAATTACCTTAACATTGAATCACACCATTTGTTTTCAACAATTTCTGACTTGCTCAAACACTCTCAAATCACACCAGCTGATGTTGCTGAGCACTTTATGCCCAAACCTGCTTTTGGGAACAATCCAGACCTTTATTTGAAGGCTTTGATTCAATCACTTGAAGAAACCAACTTCAAACAGAACAAACATGCAACCAATACTTAAAAAGATTCTTTTAACTATGTTATATATGGAGCAATTCATTGACCAGCAACAGTAATAGATTCTTAAATCGAGCTTAGAATCGACGGCAGACTAAAGGCACAAATTAGAGGCAAAAAGGGAGCAGCTTAGTGGAAGGGAATGGATGAGGCATTCAAAAATATTTACACTTTTTTTTTTCAATTTTTTATCTGTTTATGTCATTGGAAAATTGTGGAACTATAGAGGTCCTGTTAGGCCTGGATTTTGCTGAATTATTTTAGTGGCTATATGTAAAATAACTAATATAGTTGAGGACCTAACTTAAAATCCAATAGATATGTGATAAAATGATGATAAAGTTGAACAGAATGAACCAGAGCTTATCATTTGGGAAGTTGATATCATATTATATGCAAACACTGAACTGTGAATGGTTAAAACTTACAAGTTGTTTAAAAGACAGTGACCAAAAACAGGGTTGAAAACACACACAATGCAAAGAAACAAGAACTAATATTGCAGTAGGAAACATCAAAATGCATGTATACTTGGATTTTCTCTCTTTAAAAAATAAAATAAATAAATTCAACAGTTTTGAAAATAATAAGAATAAAACCTGTTATTATGTACTCAGATTTGATTATATAGAAATAAATATATATGCGTCTTTTTTTTTCCTAAATGGATCACTATCCTTTTTTTTCCAATTAAGAAGTCGTCTTAATAATTTGTCTTCTCGTATTTCTTTTTGAAGGATAACTTATTTTCAGTGTTATACATACTGGACCAAATCATGAAGTTATAAAGAACATTAAATCCATTAGGCCGACAAATTCTATTTTTTTGGGAGTTGACAAATATCTGAAACTCCGTTTTTGGTCAGAAAATGTGAAAAACTCCATACATTTGAAGGAATTTCTTATTTATTTTTCTTTGTTGGGCCTTCCTTTTTGTTTACTCATGGACATGGCCCGTTCCATCTACATCCATCAGACAAATCATTTAACAAAAAAAAAAAAAGAAAAAGAAAAGAAATCAAAGCGAGACAAAAAAAAATCTCTAAAGTGAGAAAATTAGTAAAGTTTTAAACTAATACAATCAATTGGATTGGTCTATGATGCACGGACACTGATACAGATACGGGACACGCTGACATGCAAATTTAAAATCTTACATGACACGGGAGACGCATACATATAAAATATAAAATATTTTTTAGATTAATTGTAATGATATTTTGATATTTTATTGATATTAACATATAAATTAATTTTTTAATTATTTTTAATATTTTATTTTAATTATGTCAAGTATTTAAAATATTTTTTATTTTAATAAATAATAATATACACTATATCTAAATTTATTTTAAAAATATAGTTAAGAATAAGACTGGAAATGCAGGTGTGTCCGGAGAAGAATTTTTTTATTTTTTATTGAGACACGGTTTGGACACAGCAGACACGCGTGTCGGACGAGTGTCGGTGAGGGTGTGAGTGTCGTGTTCAAAATGTGTCCGATACGCAGACACGACAACTCAGCAAAGTGTCCGTACTTCATAGGGATTGGTTGACTGGTCAACTCACTACTCACTCATAAAAAATGTCAAGGGTTTAAATTCTACATTATATGCAAGCAATTTATTAGCTAATGACAATCAATAAGTTATAACTCAAAACTCAAATGCTTTTCATATTCATCTAAGAGGTCGTAGGTTCGAGTATCCCTATCTTTAGTAAAAACTAAATATCTTTATTAGCTAACGACAAACCCTTAAATAAAATTTATTTTTTGATAGATTAATTCTTGATCTGTTAAAATTAAAAAATACTATAGGCAACAAAAAAAATAATACACTAATTATCTTTAAATTTCTAACTGTCATTAATTGAAATTTTTACTATTTTAATTTAAAGATAATTAAAATCTTGCTTTATTATTTTATCATGTTCTTCACTTTTGTGAGCTTTATA
>NC_029794.2:125030271-125046068 GCF_000816755.2 Arachis ipaensis
GCGAGACAAAAAAAAATCTCTAAAGTGAGAAAATTAGTAAAGTTTTAAACTAATACAATCAATTGGATTGGTCTATGATGCACGGACACTGATACAGATACGGGACACGCTGACATGCAAATTTAAAATCTTACATGACACGGGAGACGCATACATATAAAATATAAAATATTTTTTAGATTAATTGTAATGATATTTTGATATTTTATTGATATTAACATATAAATTAATTTTTTAATTATTTTTAATATTTTATTTTAATTATGTCAAGTATTTAAAATATTTTTTATTTTAATAAATAATAATATACACTATATCTAAATTTATTTTAAAAATATATGTTAAGAATAAGACTGGACACGCTGACACGTAATGATATTTAGGTGTGTCCGGAGAAGAATTTTTTATTTTTTATTAAGACACGGTTGGACACAGCAGACACGCGTGTCGGACAAGTGTCAGTGAGTGTCGTGTTCAAAATGTGTCCGATACGCAGACACGACAACTCAGCAAAGTGTCCGTACTTCATAGGGATTGGTTGACTGGTCAACTCACTCATCCGCTTAAAAAAATGTCAAGGGTTTAAATTCTACATTATATGCAAGCAATTTATTAGCTAATGACAATCAATAAGTTATAACTCAAATGACATAGTCTTTTCATATTCATCTAAGAGGTCGTAGGTTCGAGTATCCCTATCTTTAGTAAAAACTAAATATCTTTATTAGCTAACGACAAACCCTTAAATAAAATTTATTTTTTGATAGATTAATTCTTGATCTGTTAAAATTAAAAAATACTATAGGCAACAAAAAAAATAATACACTAATTATCTTTAAATTTCTAACTGTCATTAATTGAAATTTTTACTATTTTAATTTAAAGATAATTAAAATCTTGCTTTATTATTTTATCATGTTCTTCACTTTTGTGAGCTTTATCCAATAACCTTACCTTGATTTAAAATTCAAAATCAATCAATGTGAATGCATGGATGCTTTGAATTTGTATCAACTCCCAGAAATTCCAATTTGGTTCCCACATTTCTTCCCCGCTTCCCACCTTTCTAAACGCCAGTTAACTACTCAACTATTTGATGATGATAAATTTTTTACAAAATGGAAACGAGAGTGGATACCTAGAATTTAAGAAAATTTTTTTTGAACCACCAAAAAAATAATATTTTTTGTTATAAATATATTTGTTATGAATGTTTTAAATTGTAATTGTATTTTAAATTTTAAATAGATAGAATCAGTTAATCTAACTAAGTCACCTAGGAGTTAGACTTTTAGCTATAAATAGTTTCTTTTTAGAATTCTATGTACACACCAATTATTAATAAAATCATCTCTTATTCTCTCTATTCTCTTTTATCTTTCTTCCCTCCTCAAACTCTAATCTTTATTTTCATAACACGTTATGAGCACGAGTTCTATTCTAAAGCTAAATATGGATATTCTTCACATTTCGCTCAAATTCAATAATGAAGAAGTATGTCTAGCTGACAGTGCTTTAACGCATACAATACTTAGAGATAAAAGACATTTTATCTCTCTTGTTACAAAGAAAATAAATATAAGTACGATTGTTGGTAGTGCAAAAATAATTTAAGGCTCTGAAAGAGTTACTATAGTATTGTCTAAAGGAACCAAGTTCTTTATAAATAATGCATTACTATTAAGTAAGTCTCATAGAAATTTAGTATGTTTTAAAGATATTTGCCAAAATGGATATCATGTAGAAATTGCAAGAGAAGAAAATAATGAATATCTTTGTATTAAAACTATAAAATCAGGAGAAAAATGTGTCTTAGAGAAATTACCCGCTCTCTCTTTTGGTTTGTACTATACCACTATTAACAATGTGAAATCATATGCCATAGTAAACCAGAAGTTTACAAATACAAATATATTTACAATTTGGCATGACTGGTTAGGACATCCAGATTCAATCATGATGAGAAGAATCATCGAGAATTCACTTGGTTATCCTCTAAAGGAACATAAAATTCTTCAATTTAATGAATTCTCATATGCTGCTTGTTCTCAAGAAAACTTAATTACAAGACCATCACAAGAAAAAATTAGGATTGAGTCACCATCTTTTCTGGAATATATTCAGGGTGATATATGTGGGTCCATTCATCTCTATGTGGGCCGTTTAAATATTTCATAGTTTTAATAGATGCATCTTTATGATAGTCCCATGTTTGTTTATTATCAACTCGCAACATGGCATTTGCGAGATTGCTAGCTCAAATAATTAAATTAAAAACTCATTTTTTAGACTATGTTATAAAGACAATACGTCTTGATAATACTGGTGAACTTAGATCCCAAATATTTAATAATTATTGTGTGTCAATTGAAATTATGATAGAAGAACCTGTTGCTCATGTACACACTCAAAATAGTCTAGTAGAATCATTAATTAAGTGCCTCCAGTTAATAGCTAGATCATTACTTATGAGAACTAAGCTGCCTGTTTCAGCGGGGACATGCTGTTTTGCATGCTGCAGCACTTATACGCATCAGACCAATAAGTTATCTTAAATCCTCCCTATTACAACTAGCTTACGGTCAGGAGCCAAATATTTCTCATCTTAGAATATTTAGATGTGTAGTTTATGTCCCAATTGCTCCACCACAACACACAAAAATGGGACCTCAAAGAAGATTGGGGATATATATTGGTTATGAATCTCTGTCAATTATAAAATACTTTGAACCCGCGATGGGTAATTTATTTAAGGCAAGATTTTTTTATTGTCACTTTGATGAAACAATTTTTCCAAAATTAGGGGGAGAAAATAAGCAGTTAAAAAAAGAAATTACATGGAATACATTGTCATTATCCCACTTAGATCCTCGCACTAGACAATGTGAACTAGAAGTATAAAAGTTAATTCATATGCAAAATATTGCAAATCAATTGCCAGATGTATTTACTAACCTAAAGAGAGTAACCAAATCTCACATTCCAGCTTCAAATGCACTAGTAAAAATAAGTGTCTCAGAAGGACAAACTGTTAGTGCAAATGAAAGCAATCCATGCCAAAAGCTTGGAAGACCAATATGTTCTAAGGATAAAAATTTCCGAAAAAGAAGAGAAATAGTTAATCATGATGGTTATAATATGGAGACAAGTACTCAAAAAAAATCCAGAAACATAAATATTGATGAAACCTCTGAAGAGGTTCAGGTACCTGAAAATGAAGAGATCTCAATAAGTTATATCACTATCGAAAAAATATAGAACCGAAAGAATACTGTTGTCGATGACGTTTTTGCTTATAATATTGCTGTTGAATTAGTAAAGCAAGATGAGGATCATGAACCAAAATCTATCAAAGAATGTAGACAGAGAGATGATTGACCAAAATGAAAAGATGCATTTCAAGCTGAATTAACTTTTCTTAGAAAATGTTAAATTTTTTGTCTTATAGTCAAAACACCTGAAAGTATAAAATCAGTGGAATACAAGTGGGTTTTCGTGCGCAAACGCAACGAAAAAATGAAATAGAAAGATATAAAGCATGACTAGTAGCACAAGAATTCTCACAAAAACCTGGTATTGACTATATGGAAGCATATTCTTCTATGGTAGATTCAATTACATTAAGATATCTTATTAGTCTGACAGTGCATGAAAAGCTTGACATGCGTCTAATGGATGTTGTTACAGCCTATTTATACGACTTAATTGACAAAGAAATTTATATGAAAGTTCTCAAAAGGATTCAAAGTGCCTAAAGCATAATAATTCTCCAAAAATTTGTTCAGTAAGACTTCAAAAATTTTTGTATGGATTAAAACAATCTGAGCTTATCACTACAAGATTTTTGTTTATTTGTGGAGGTTTTTTCTCCTATTTGTGGAGGTTTATAACCCCCACCAGATGGTTTGTGGAGGTTTCCAAAATCCCCAAAATTTGAGGTGCCACGAGATCTTTTGTGGGAGTTTTTAAAAACCTCCATAATCTATTCAGTGGAGGTTTTGTATGTGTTTAATGGGGCTTTTATATTATACTTTTGTGGCAATTTTAAATCACTTTTGTGATGGTTTAAAACCCCCACAAATTGATTTTTTAATTTAACAAAAATTAACTATTTTGTGAGATTTTCAAACCTTCACAAATCTTATAATTATTTATTTATTTTTAATTTCAAATCATTCATTAATCTCATCTTATTTACATATTTTAAAATTAAAAATTTATTTTTTAATATCAAAATTTAAAAACTAACTATTTTATAACAATTCCTCAATATAAGACATAATTCTGTATAAAAAAAATTCTCAATGTTAATAGTTCCAAACATAATTACATATGGTATTGTTCTACATAACTATTATTGTTTTTCTTTAAAAAGTAAAAACAACTTCAATATTTCAATATTATCTAATTACATAAAAGTTTCAAAATGAAAATATGAATACAATCCCAAAATACCATTTCTGTGATCCTTTCTTTAAACTCTTCTAGGCACTGCAATTTCCCCTAGTCAGAAGAGAGCAAAAAGAAAAAGCGAAGAAAAAAAAAAGATTATGCATGTCGTACCAAAGCTGTTCTGTGATTTTCCTTCTTTACCTTTGATGCAGTCATGAAAGTATCTGTTGAACACAAAGTCATATATCAGCCAATAGTGAAGTAGATAAGCACCATTTTTCATTTGAATATAGAACAAGAACATATGATAATTCTGACTTAGAGAAAACTCTAAATCAACTGACCAGATACCAGAACTAGACCAAATTAAATGTTATATGAGCAGCAAGAGAACACTAAGTGCAGGAGCGCATAATCATATCAAATCTCATCTTAAATTGAGCAAAGGATGCAGCACAATATTAAGGTTAAACATGCTAGTCAATAACTTTCAAACAACCACAATGAGTGAGAATATGCATACATGGGAAGTATAGAAGGGCCAAAGTATTAAGGTTAAACATATCACTGTTATCTCACCTTCAATTGACCAGTGGTATACAGAGGTCTGTGTCACAAGCTCTGCCTCTACCTCTGCCTCTGCTATTATTATTAGTGGCTGCCTTTCCATATGAAATCTGCTCCAATAAATAAATACTTTTAATTAATAACATCATCATCCTTTGGTAAAATGTCAAGCACATAATAAATAAAAAGCTTAAAATGTTACCTTTGGCCACAAACTCAAGTACTAAACTAATTCATCTAATTAACCATGTTGCCGAATATAAGCTAAACTTCTCTGTGCCACAAACTCTTCTACCCCATGCCCATTGTATGTTACTTTTCCTGATTTCTGATTTTTTCATCATCATAACTAACCCAATTATTATCCTTTTTTTATTGAACACATATGAACAAGAATATCCATGTGTAATAATTCAATTACTAAAATTTAAAAGGAACTATGGCCTACAATATATGAACTTATTGTAGCAAAATTTGATTGATTTGCTTACTTTTAAATCTTTGCCAAGTTTTCTAGCAAAATGTCAATCAAAGCTAATAGCAATGTGGTCTTTCCTGAGACTGGAGGTCTTAACAACAGAGTCATTCTACAAAACAAACTTCATCATTATACCAGCAATAAAATAATAAATAAATAAATAAAGTTTTATATGGTTCTCGTGGGTGTACTTTTTAGCAATAACAAAATAAATAAAAAATAGAGAAAAAAAACAAAAAAAAATAATAATAAAATAATCATTCACCTTTTAGCAGTATCTTCAAGGCTTTTATCACTCTTTTCATGTTGAGGGTCATTTGTTACATTCTGGGTACTTCTACCTAGATTTTCTCCAACAGTATTATCTGACCCAGTGGTGTGCATCAGAGATGAAGGCTCTAAATGCAAGTCAACTCCATCAGAATCCATATATATTACCTCATCATTGGTTTTATAGCCATGCTATCAGTAGATGCATGAGCATTTTCAACATTGCTAGCTTTAGGCATTTTAGCACCTGCATTGTCACTTTCTTCTGCTGTAACTACTTTTTTCCTAAGGTTCTTGTTGGAAGAAGTATCTCTTTTTATTAAGCTTGGATCAAGATTGAAGTTATCCAACCTATGCTAATAGAAGACGTGTAAATATGATAATACATTTTAACCTTCAAAACACTCACACTACCAAAGCTGAAGCCAACAATAACATTGTTCCACATTAGATGATTATTGTCTTGAGTACTTTGGCACTTACTCATTAAAATCAAAGCTGAAATTAAATGCATTTTCTTTTCCTGCTTTTTCACCACCAGAAGATTCTCCTTTTTTGTCCTTAGACTGGAAAGAATTTTTGGGTGTACATGCAAAATCAAGGTCAGACATGTCCATCTTAAATGATGATATGTTTTTGAACTCACCGTCCAAATTAAAATTCATGTCCCTACAACAAGAGAGTGTTTCTTATAAATAAATAGGTGCTACTAATTCACATTTGCATATATGTATATCATGTCTTTAGTGAAATAAAAAATTTAATGTATCATATAACCCTTCTCTAGTATAAATATTAAATAAAAACATCTTATCAGTCAATTGGAACATTTAAAATGAAGAATGTTTCAGAATGAAACCAATAACAGCATCCTTTGACTTCATATTTCACTTTGCCAAAATCAAACTCTAAAATTCAAGAAGACTCACAGTTTCTCAAAGTCAAATGTCTTTTTCTTCCCTTTAGGAATAGAGTCAAAGCCAAAATCCATTGCATCATCATCTGCCATTGACATGGTTTTTCATGAACTAAGAAATTCCTTTCTAATGTCTTCATCTGTCAGAAATGAAAAACAAATAATGATAAAAGAAAACTCATGTAACATAATATCTCTAAGAATCTTGCATCGATAATATAATAGGTTAGATCCTTAATGAAGTGCAAAAAACTGCGTATGAAAACAGTGAAGAACTTAAGTCCTATATATCTGAACTATTATTGCAACAGAACTGAGGAGGCAAGACAGAGAAGAAATTTATCATTAACAAAGAAGAAATATCAGTAAATTAACAGGGAAGAAGAAGAAAAAGAAGTACCAGCGGCAGTCCAAAGGAGAAATCGGAGTGAGAGAAAGCGGCGTTGAAGAAGAAGCTCGGGAGTATAGAGAGACAACGGCGGAAATTGTGGCGGCAACGGCGGCGAAAACTGCGGTGACAACAATGACAACAACGACAGTATAGAGAGACAGATCTGAAAACGCATTGATAAGATAGGTGGCTCGATCCAGAAGCTCTCTACTGCAACGAACATGGCAGTGGTAATGGCGCCGGCGGCGAAAACGGCAGCGAGAACGGCGGCAAAAATGGCGATAGAAAATTTAGGGTTTGAGGCGCCGTTCTCTTCTCCGTTAACCTGCCTCTCGTTTCTGCGATTAGGGGAAATTATATTTTGGGGGAGAATTTTATATTTTAATTTTGAATTAATTATTAGTGGAGGTTTTTTAAATTGCCATAAATAAAATATATTGCAGAGGTTTTTAGAGACCCCACTAAAATACTCCCAAAATTAAATATTAATCTTGTAGTGTATGTGGTATAAACGTCTTAGTGAATACTTATTGAAAGATGGATACAAAGATGAACGTGTATGTCCATGTGTGTTCATAAAGAGATTTGAATACAAATTTGTTATTATTGTGTGCAATATATGTTGATGATTTAAACATCATTGGATCATTTGAAGAAATTCCAAAAACTGTGGATTATTTAAAAAGAGAATTTAAAATGAAAGATCTTGGTAAGACAAAATTTTACCTTGATTTACAAATTGAACACTTAAAAGATGGTATATTCATGCATCAGTCAATTTATACTGAGAAACTTTTGAAAAAATTTTACATGAACAAGGCACAACCCATTGAGTACTCCAATGGTAGTGAGATCATTAAATGTGGATAAAGATCCATTTCGACCTTGTGAAAGTAATGAAGAGTTCCTTGGTTCTGAAGTATCTTACTTAGTGCTATTGGTGCACTAATGTATCTCACTAACAATACAATACCAGATATAGCATTTTCAGTAAACTTATTATCGAGATTTAGTTCTTATCCGACTTAAAGACATTGGAATGGTGTCAAACATATATTAAGATACTTTTAAGGATCTATTGATAAGGGTTTATTTTACTCTAATGAAACAACATTTCAATTAGTTTGATATGCATATGCATGTTTTCTTTCTCATCCGCATAAAGACAGGTCACAAACAGGTTATCTATTCACAAGTGGAGGAACAGCTATATCTTGGCCCTCAACAAAGCAAATTATAACTGTAACCTCCTCAAATCATGCAAAAATATTGGCAATTCATGAAGCAACTCGAGAATGTGTTTGACTTAGGACAATCACCCAATATGTTCAAGATATGTGTGGTTTACCGACGAAAAAAATATCTACAGTTATATACGAAGATAACTCTGCTTGTATACGTCAACTAAAGGAAGGATATATCAAAGGAGATAGAACAAAACATATCTCACCAAAGCTTTTCTACTCTCATGATCTTCAACAAAGTAGTGATATAGATATTCAGCAAATTCGTTCCAATGATAATTTAGCATATTTGTTCACTAAAACACTAGCTACCTCAACATTTAAGAAGCTGGTATACAAGATTGGGATGCACCAACTAAGAGATATCAAGTGATATAATTATTAGGGGGAGTAATACGCGTTGTACTCTTTTTCTTAACTATGGTTTTTATCCCATTAGATTTTTTCTATTAAGATTTTTAATGAGACAGCTACCTAACGTATTATCACTAGAGACATTCAAGGAGAGTGCTATAAATATATTTGTTATGAATGTTCTAGACTGTAACTGTATTTTAAATTTCAAATAGATAAAATCAGTCAACCTAGCTGATGAGTTCTATAGGAGTTAGATCCTTTGCTATAAATAATCCCCTTTTAGAGTTCTATGTACACACTAATTATTAATAAAGTCATTTCTTATTTTCCGTATTCTCTTTCATCTTTCTTCTCTCCTCAAACCCAAATCTTTATTTTCGTAACATATTGTCAGCACAAGTTCTACTTTAAAACTAAATAATTACTTTCTACTACTTATCCTCCTTATTCTTCTAATTTGTTTTACACCACTATCACCGTCGCAATACATTAACATTCTTCTTCCTTCTTCTTAAATTTCTTTGTTAATCTTTTTTTTTTATACTTTCATGTTTCTTTTATATATGCCACACATAAAATATATTTATCTCCATAGCATTGCATCAATTTTTTTTATGCCTAACATGCTTTGCTTTACTATATGCATATCATGCATATACTTATTATATAAAGTATATCCTGTACATAGGACTATATGTAATTTTTTTATATAATAATTTTTACGAAGAATCCATATGCTTTACTTCCTAATGTTAAGAAAGATTCATAATTATTATTCATGACATGTACGCCATTTTTATTCTTCTTCGATCGTCTTTCAATTTTTTTTCGATCGCCTTTTATTTGTTTTCTTTTAGTTTGTTTGTCGTCTCTCTTCCTTTTCTATATTTTCTCTTATTTGTTATGTTTTTATCTTTATTTGATTTATTTTTCTGATAAAATTATGGGCTGAACTCTTTTTTTAACTATAGTTTTTATTCCACTAAATTTTTTCGGATAAAATTTTTAATAAGACAGCTATCTAATGTATTAACATTAGAAATGACCTTCGAGTTTTTGTGCCTAGGATTTTTTGTGCCTCTGATAGGATTTCTTGTGAATCCTAATTTTTAATTCTATTCTATTTTTTTTCTTGTAAATTTTAATCACTAAGAGTTCAGACCTTCTCCAAATAATCTGAGTGAACAGTGAGATTTCGTCCTTCTTTAAAGTTATAATTCTCTTTCATAACTCATCCTATGACATCACCTGAGGTGAGAGTTACACAGAATCCAGAATAACTTGAAACAGAAGAGGAGGAGATTGTTGTATTGGAGGTGGAGAATGTGAAGGAAGGAGTCGAAATATGCTCTAAAAGCTTAATAGGGAGACTAATGGTGGACAGAAAGGTTAGCGGCGGGACAATGGAGGGAGGATTCGGAGCTATCTGGAATCAACCTGAGGGATTTAGAGTCAAAGTGCATGGAGAAAACATATTCCAATTTTTCTTTTCTAAGGAAGCAAATGTGATAAGGGTGGAAAGGGGATCTCCATGGCTATTTAAAAATTATATGATCCATCTTAGAAGATGGCAGCCAGGTATGAAAGTGGAACAGGAGGACTTTACTTGAATTCCAGTATGGATCCAAATATGAGGAATGCCTGAATTTTGCAAAACAATAACGGCGGCATGGAGGATAGGTCAAAAACTAGGGGAGGTAATGGAGGCTGATAAATTTGCCATGAGAGGCAAGGAGGACCAGATTATGAAAATAAGGGTTAATATGGATGTGACCAAGACACTACGTCAATCAATAAAAGTAGCTAGTCCGGATAATGTAGTTTTTGAAATTATGCTGAAGTATGAAAAATTGGGGATCTATTGTAGTTTTTGCGGTTACATCAGGCATGAAACAAGGAACTGCGAAGAGTACCTGAAATTGTCTGCCAATCAGCAGGAGATTAAAGAGAGATGGAATAGAGTGTTGAAAGCAGACCAGATCGGGTGGAGAGTGGAAGAGCAAAAGGAGAACTCACACCCAAACCCACGTGGAAAGGAAACTGGATTCTCTCAACCTCATAATAAACCTACACCAATAAGCCTTCTAAAAAACCTTTCTAACCTATCATTCAATGACCATAACCCCAACCGTATCCATAATCCACCAAATTCTCAAATACACCTAAACCAAACCAACATTCTAAAACCATCAGCTCAGTATCATATCTCAAATCCGCAGGAAAACCAAAACATTATTCCATACACTAGAACAGAACCGGTGCCAGGAGGTATGGAAGGTTTGATACGGATAGAAAAAGTAGGGGTGTTTCACGTAGGCAGCACAGAGAGAGGTATTAAAAGAAGTAGTAAACGACCAAAAATTAAACATTTGGCGAGAAATATGGAAGTGACGGAGGTAGGGAGTAAGATTGTTGGTGTTAAGCGAAATTCGGAGCAACAAGATGAGTTTTTGAACGAAGAAGACTCTATTTCATCCACTGAATTTTATTCTGAAGGGCTTCAGGGTGCCATCTCAAAAGCGGCACCCCAAGGTTCATGAAGATGATCATGTGGAACTGTCGGGATTTGGGGAAACCCCTAACAGTTCACAGCATCAAAGGGTTATGTAGAACCCATTCCCCCGAAGTGGTATTCTTATGCGAGACCAAAAATACTACTTCGTTTGTGGAGAAACAAGGCAGAAAAGCAGGTTTTCAGAGGTTCCATTGTGTTGAACTAAGAGGAATAGCGGGAGGGCTGGTATTAATGTGGAAGGAAGGTGAAGATATTAATATTATTCAGCATGATGATTTTCTTTATTCATTTCACCTAGAGAGACAATGTGCATAACAGAATTTGAGAGATTTTTGGAATACATTTGCACAATGAAGAGGCCCAACGAAACGTTCAATACAATCAGATCTTAAGTATACTGGATACAGCTGGAGAAAATATTCTGATTACTGGTGATTTTAATGCTATCTTAGCCTTTAGTGAAAAAGAAGAGAAAAAATGAAAACTATATCTTCTATTCAAGCTTTTCGAGACTTTATTAATGGAGGTAGCCTGGTTGATCTTGGATATGAAGGTAGTATGTTCACTTGGAGTAATAAACAGGCAGGAATTAACTTTATTCGAGAAAGATTGGATAGATGTTTGGCCTCTATTCAGTGGAAACAGAATTACCCAAATGGCTCGGTGGTGCACTTAGATGACACAGGATCTGACCATAGACCGCTTCTGGTTTCCTCGTATAGAGGAGGTTTTAAAACAAAGAGAAGGTTCAGATTTCAGGAAAGATGGTGTGATAGCGAAGAAGCTAGGCATGTGGTGGCAAATTCATGGCATATGAAGGTTAAAGATTCTCCGATATTTGTATTATTCAGCAAGTTTAAATAATGTAGACACAATTTGGTAGCATGGCAGAAAAATTTGTCTACTAACTTGAAGAAAAATATTGCTGAATTAAACTCAAAGCTGAATGCAGAGAAGGATAAAGGTGCAGGGGCTGACACTACTATGATTCGGGTCTTAGAGGTGAAACCAGAAGATGAATATGAGAGGGAGAAAAGATTCTGGAAAGAAAAGGCCAGGTTGCAGTGGGGTGATAAGAACACAAAATTCTTTCATGCCAAATTCCGTATGCGGAGTAGCAAAAACAAGTTGCACAGGCTGGAAAGTGATTCGGGTGAGGTTGGTACTAATCCAGAACAAATAGCTAGTATTGCGCAGCAATATTTTAAAAACCTATTTACTACTTCTAAACCAAAGGAGCCGACTGAGGAGCTGGAGGGGTTGACTAGAAGGGTAGATAACAATACCAATCGAAGGCTAACTAGACCAGTCTCGGATCAAGAAATCAAAGATGCAGTTTTTTCTATTAATCCTCTTGTAGCACCTGGAGAGGATGGATTCACTGCAAAATTCTATCAGTTTTTCTGGGACACTATTAAAAGGGATGTTCTTAATGCTGTTCATAGCTTCTTTGAGGGAGGGAAGATGCTCAGAGCCTTCAATCATACACACATATGCTTAATTCCTAAAGACTCCAACATTAGCAAAATGAACTAGGTGAGGCCAATCAGTCTTAGTACTGTTTTTTATAAAATTATCTCTAAAATTCTTGTGCATAGATTACAACATACTATAAACAGAATTATTAGCGATAACCAAAGTGCATTTATAAAGGGCCGGCTCATTAGTGATAATGTATTGATTGCTCACGAATTTATGCACTTCTTGAAGAATAAGAAGTTTGGGGATGAACAACTAGCATTGAAAGTAGATATGAGCAAAGCCTACGACCGGGTTGAATGGAACTTCGTTTGGGCTATTATGGAGAAATTGGGTTTTTGTAGAAGGTGGGTGGAGTGGTTGAAGGAATGTGTAACGACCGTTTCCTACTCTGTTGCTGTAGAAAGACAACCTCATGGTTATTTTAAGCCATGTAGGGGATTGCGACAAGGCGACCCACTTTCCCCCTATATATTCTTATTTTGTGCAGAGGGACTCTCCCATCTGCTCCACAGAGGAGAACAGAGGAATGAGATCACTGGAATTCGTTTGAACTACAGATGTCCTTACATTACTCATCTATTCTTTGCAGATGACTCAATTATATTCGATAAGGCAACACCCCAAGTATGTGCTAACATAGTCAAGATCCTACAATCTTATAGTGATGTGAGCGGACAGTGGTTAATCTACAAAAGTCATCGTTATTTTTCAGCAAAAATATCAATCCTAAAACTCGAGAGACTTTATCTGATATTCTCAGCATTTCCCATGTTGGGAACCAAGATGAATACTTGGGTCTGCCCTCAGTGATACAGAGATCGAAAAAAGCAACCTTCAATTATATTAAGGATTGGGTGGTGAAGAAATTATAGCATTGGAAAAAATCCCTCTTATCAGCCAGCGGCAAAGAAACATTGATAAAAGACGTAGCCACTGCCATTATGATATATACGTTGGGGTGTTTCAAGCTGCCTGAGACTCTTATTGAGGAAATACAATGTATGATAATGAGATTTTGGTGGGGACAAAAGGAGAATGAAAGAAGACAACATTGAATTGGTGGGGATATAATCTGTAGACCTCATACTCAAGGGGGATTGAATTTCAAGGATTTAAAAGTCTTTAATCTAGCTATGCTAGGAAAACAAGGCTGGAGAATCATTTCTCGACCTCACTCTCTATTGAGAAAAGTTCTAAAAAGCAGATACTTTAAATACACTTCCTTTCTAAGGGCAGAGACAGGCTACAATCCGTCATGGGGGTGGCGCAATATTTTGGAAGGGCGGAAAATTCTCGAACAAGGCTGTCTATGGAGGATAGGACGAGGTGAAAAAGTCAGGGTCTTTGAGGATAGATGGTTAAAACAGGTGGATCCTAGCTCAATTCACAACAATACTACTGCCAACAACCAAATTGAATGGGTCTCACAGCTAATAGATCACAACAAACAATGACGAAGAGACATTATAGAAGCAACATTTGAACTAGACATTGCACAGATTATTCTACAAACTCTAATAAACGAAGGGGAAGATTTGCTAACCTGGCCAGCAGAGCGAAATGGACAGTACTCTGTTCAATCTGGTTACACATATGCCTTTAGAATGCTCCACAATCCACCGGAACTGCTACCTGAAATTTGTCAGCAGAAACAAATGTAGCGAGCTCTTTGGAGGATCCAATGCCCTCCCAAAGTAAAAAATTTCCTCTGGCGTGCTCTTCACAATAGTCTTCCCGTGCGGTAGAATTTGAACCACCGATTACCAACAGTTCTGCCACAATATCCTAGATGTCCAAATCCTTCTGAATCGGTGACCCACTGCTTGGCCTCTTGCTCTCAATCAAGACAGGTATGGTGTTTGGCAAGGATCCAACCATCAGAAATGGCTGGAGATGACGACATATTTTGGAAATGGTGGGTGCATGTGAGTGGAAGGATGATGGGAGAAGATGGAAGAAACAGAAAAATAGTAAAGATGGCTTTCACCCTCTGACAAATATGAAAAGTACGTAATATGAAGATCTTCGAAGACAAGAGTTTCTCACCTTTTGAAGTTTTCTCCATAGCAGATAAGATGGAAGAGGAATTTGCTGCAAGGACATTACATGGATGAAGTAACTCTTGAGTTCTTAGTCTCGATTGTTTTAAAGTAAGTTAAGTGGGAGTACCCTATTTTAGTTTTCTTTTATTGTGCTGTCCAAAGTTGGACCAACTCTATTTGTTGCTTAATCTTCTAATTAATAATATTATATTCTACCTTTGAAAAATAAATAATGTATTAACATTAGAGACATTTAAGGGAGAGTGTTATATATAAATATATCTGTTATGGATATTCTAAACTATAACTATAACTATATTTTAAATCTCAAACTCTAATCTTTATTTTCATAACACTTTTTAATAAATAATTTTTAGAATTTGATTAATTTTATTTTAAAATTGTTATAAAAATATCTTTTTCTTCATAACAATTATATTTCTAAAATGTTGATGCATAAGCCTTCTTTTATTTTTAACTTATGTTTAGCCATTTAGGTAGTTTCTTAGCAATAAATATCGATCTCTATTTTTTTTTGTCTTTAAAAATTTTAACACCATGTAATATAAGTATTTAATTAAAAAACTTAAACATTTAGACCAAAATATGTGAATAATTATATATTTAACTATATTCAGATCGGGTGTTAGCTAAAAATTAACAGTTAATTAAAGAATAGTAGTAAAAAATGGTAAAAAAATGATTTATAAGATTAACCAGTTAATTATAAGAAATTAGTAAAAAAATAAAATAAAAAGTTAAATTTTTTGTATAAATCATTACTCTATTATACCTAATTGAATTTTAGTTAAATTCTCATGGAATCTCTAAATCTTTCAGTATTTTTTAATTTTAAATTCACCAACTCAACGATGAATCCAATTTTGAGAAGCTCTTAAAAGTATTGTCGCCAGCACATATATAATTATGCTTCCATGTTTTCTTTATTTGACTAGTATCCAGTAATTAATGTTTTTTCTCACTTTTCTTTCTAATTCTTCTACTTAAACAAGTCACACCTTCCTAGAAACTACATGCATATATAATTGTTAAGTATAATAAATACTAAATAGTCAACATCACAGATTATGTGTGTTAGTTTAGTTCTTGAAAATTTATATTTTAACTTGATCTACTTGATCT
>NC_029794.2:125046089-125060146 GCF_000816755.2 Arachis ipaensis
TTTAATATGTAAATGATATTTTTTTTATCACTATACCCTTTAAAAATTAATTTGAGATTTAAAGTAAATTAACACGCACTTAATCTTTCGAGAACTATTGAATATTAACCCATAATAACCACTATAATTCTCAGAATAATCAATCATGAGTACGTGTAAACTGCATGTAAGTTCATGTGAGAAATTGATGATGATGTCTAATTAATAATTAATAATAAAATGTTAGACTAATCAATAACCTCCAAACTTAGAAATTCTTGCTCCCCTCCAATTTTCCAAAAGCTCTTCCAATAATTTGAGGGGTTGCAACTTCGCAGTAAGTTCATACTTCTAGTTCTAGATACTCACACTGCACTGAACTCTGAATTCTATAAATACACACACCAAGTGTATGGCATGTGGATCACACCACAAAGAACAATAATGCGGAAAATTGAATTGCAGAGGTTTAGGATGTTTTGTCGCAGGAGAAATAGCACCAGATTAATACATAGAACATAAAATGAATATGTTCGTATGGTCGGCGCTATTCTCCTGCGACATGATATCCTTTAACCTCTAACCACAATCATTGATGTGATCTTTTTATCTTCACACGAACATATATAAATGAGGTAATTTGATTATCAACAATTTTTTTTTCCTTCTTTTTTCACTGTAATATTCGTTCCGATCTTGTTGACACATACATTATTATCTTTCCAAGATCGGTAAGTGATTAATGATATATGAAATTTATCGCTTCTCATCAGTTTCATTTGAATTTGTAAATTGTGCTGCAATCGTGTAATAAGTAATAACGAATGATCAGTTTGGTCTTTAACGCAAAATAAGAAGAAATTAAATTGATTGGTGTACGCATAATTTTGGAATTGCAAATTTGTAATACAGTAATGTTATTGTTCCGGTCCAGTTCATTAATAAACTAGCCCGGTTACGAGACACCGACTCGACGGATCCACCAACCCGAACTAGGAGGCGACTCGCACATCACCTCCCATTCCACAAGAAACCTGGACAGCTAGCGGAAGCTTCCAGGCACACGTGGGATTTCACAAAGGATTCACTCGAGTACGGAGTATAAATTGGGAGGGACCTATTCATCTATAGAGGTACGTCACTTTATCCTAATTAGCCGCTTTATCGTACGAACATTGACTTGAGCGTTGGAATCCTTGCAGGTGGCCCCATCCCGTCAGTGCCTGGCCAACTCAGACGAACGCCTTCCTCCAGGAGTCCACATCCAGGTCGAGCAACCCTCTCACACTCTGTTGCTCTAGCATCAGCCTCACCCAACTCACTAAACACCCAAGCAACCCAACAGTTATGTAGTCCATATTTTACAGCTATGTCACTTGACTATGTATATATTTATGTTTGGATGTTATTTTTTCAAGCTTAAAAGTTAGAAAGTTTAACTAGCTATCACGTGTTACTACGTATACACCACCCTAATAAGTTTTGGTTTTGTTGACTTACGTTAAATTCAAGCTTCATGTTATTTATTATTACATTCATAAATATATGCCAGCAACTGTAAAAAAAAATACGACGAATTTACAAAATATAAGTCATTATATATTTTTATATAAATATATATACTTTAATTTACTTTTAATATATATTGTATCTGCTCAACTATTTCTCTAAAAAAACTTACAAGCAACTACATACGCTAATTATTATTTCTCTCAAGATTCTTACAATGCAAGAAGCACTTAATGTTAATTAATTAAACGATTTCATACTTCAAATGTTTATTTCCTTCAACTGAATAATCTAGATATCAAGAATACATAAATACAGTCCAGCTACATATCTAAGTATTTTTGGCAACTAAGTTTAACTAAGTTAGTTCAAACTTAATAAAAATTACTTTCATTATACCAGCGTGTATCATACAGGTGTTTCAATAACGTAACTTTTTCGTCTTCGTCTTCTCATTTTCTTTCTCCGTTTCCTTCTCCTCGTCCTCCTCCTTCTTCTTTTAAACTCGCACACGTAGATTCTTCTTCTTCTCTTTCGTTATCGTAATCATCAACAACACCAACATTTTGCAAACAAAAACCAACATTTTGAATTGAATTTGAATTTATATAATGGACAATATTCGGTTCATTTAGTATTATACATTGGTTTCGCTTTGATAATATTTTCGGTTCATTCTAGACGCAGGTGTTTCTAAATTCGAATTTATATAATGCACAAATGTTCGGTTCATTTGGTATTATATATATAGTGGTTTCTCTTTGATAATATTTTCGGTTCATTCTAGACGCAGGCTAGGTATTTCTGAATTCGAATTTATATAATGGACAAATGTTTGATTTATTTGGTATTATACAATGGTTTCACTTAAAATATTTTCGGTTCATTTGCAGTCCAGGTGTGATGTCGATGAATAATTTGTTCCAATGATTGGAATGGCTTTCAAGACAAATTGAATGGAATGGAATGAAATCTAATACAATTGAATAAAGTGATAATAAATAATTTCGTTCCTTTTTGCTAAAAAAAGACTCAATCATTAACAAAAACACAACGAATTCATTTTTGAATCCAAATGAATCTCAATTAAATTAAGAAATAAACCGAAATTACTCAAGGAATAAAAAATTTGGTAAATACTTATCAGCAGTATCAAGTTAACCTCAATTAACACACAAATGAACCGAAATAAATTAAGAAATGAACCGAAATTATTTAATGATGGCAGCAGAGAAAATTAGAACTAATAAAGATGTTCACAAAATGTTGGTATTATTGGTGATGATGATAACAAAGAAAAAGAGGAGGAGGAGGAGGAGGAGGAGGAGGAAGAGGAAAGAAGAAAAACCTGCGTGCGCAAATTTGGAAAAAGAAGAAAGAGGAGAAGGAGAAGGAAAAGAAAAAAGGAAACAGAGAAAGAGAGGAAAATGAGGAAGGAGAAGGAAAGGAGAAAGAAACGCATAATTTAAAAAATTATTATTATAACAATTTGATTAGACTTGGTTAAGTATTTTGTTTGAATTTGAATGTAGAACTTTATTGATATGAATNAATAAAAAATATAAAATAATCAATTTTAGATGAATAACTATTATATTGTTCCACTTATAAATTTCAATACAAAAATTGAAGGATAATTACCTCATCATCCCTCTTTTCACTTTATACTTTAGTGATCCATCCAACCAAGTTTTTGCTAAAATATAAGTTATAAGATGTTTTCTAGAAGTTAAGTACACAATTGAATTAAAAATAATTTATATTTGTCTACAAATTAAAATATTTGCATTTTAGTTTTGTTTTTTGTAAAAAAAAAAAGTTTTGATTTAGTAAAAATTAAAAAAGTTTGTGTTATCTATCATTAATAAGTTTATTCAGGATAGATTTACTTGTAATAATGACGTTGTAAGAAAAAAAGCTGATATATTATAGGATATCACATTTGATGACATTTAACATGTAACATTTCACTACCACAAAAACGGAAGATAGCCGCGAAAAATTAGTAGCTATTTTGACAACAGCCGCTACTTGTTGGTTTTTTGGCGGTTTTGGTGGTGAGCACTGGAAAAGCAGCAATTTCTTTCGGCGATGCTTCAACCTCCTTTTTTCTTGATCTCATTTTTTCTTTTGTTATCGCTTACAAGAGCCAGCGCCCAATGTCTCTCCCCCTCCCTCGGATTCTCTTGCCACAGCATCCTGCCATCATCAAATTTGACCTTTGACGCCGCCAACCCCATTAGACGCACCCTTTTCCCTCTTTTCTCTCTTTGAATAAACATCCCCAAACCTTGATAACCCTAAATCTTCTTCCCCGAGGTACCATTGGCGCTATTTATGCTCGTTCAGACGAAGACGACGACACTGGGCTCTCTGTTTTATCTCGTCTGCCAGATTTGCTCGCCATCTCCTCCTACTCCTGCATGGTTCAAATCTGTTGCAGATATATAGATTCCTGATGAAGATGTTGGACTTTATGAGGTTAGTTTATGGTGTCTCCTTTATTGGATTTCCTCAGGCGAGGGATTGATAGCAGACTTACCTGGGCCTTTGAGACCTATTGCATTCCTCAGGTTGCCAAGAAAATCGACGACATAGTATGGCTTCGGCACCTCGAGGATCCTCTTGCTCCTTTTTACTCTTCTCCTCCTTGGCCTCAACCTTAGTATCCAGGTACACAAACATGATAAATTTTTATTCTTTTTTCATTTGGGGTGTGCTAATATGTGTCTAATTTGATTTGGAATTTGGCTTTATAAATTGGATATTGTTTGAAATTGCTTGAAATGTTAGGGGCAAGCTGCAACTAAGTTAACTCTATTCTTAGCTGTTTTCAATTGGATTCCTTAATTATTATGGTTATTATTATCAAAAGGTTTAATTTAACTTGAATTAGTTCTGAGCTTGAGCTGCACCTGAATTTCCAGTGATATGAACTCAATGATGGGAATTAAGTTCACTTTTCATTGAGCCCAAGCTTGAGTTGAGCATATTTATTTCATTCTAGTACTAATATACATCAAAAGCTAATTAAAGTACAATGATGACTGTAAAAGATTTGGTGAATATATTATTAGGATTTCATTCCTATGAAAATATATTGAGGTATTTGATTTGTTTGATAAACTGGGTTTGACAGATTTTAGGCTGAAATGGTTATCCTCTTTGGTCTATATTCTTAGCAAAGCTATTTGAGTCATGCTGAAGCTAGCCATTGATGTTAGTTGTTTGGATTCTGAGCCTTTTACTGCTGCTGATGGCTTGCCGAAACAGGTAAGGTGTGAGGAACTTATTTTAACCATTTCTAAGATTAGGCTATACGTATGTATGGGAGAGAAAGTACAGAAAAAGAAGAAGAAGCATATTCATTATTATTGTTATTAATGATAATGAAATGAACTATCAATTATTATTATTATGATCATTATTATGTTGGTCTTCTTCTTTTTACACTAATTTTTTATATATTGTTTATCCCTTTTAATTATCTATCTTGAGTGAAACACAAATTTTAATAGCGAGTTACGAAAGATATGGCTAAAAAAAGAAAGATACATATAACATACTATATTTTAAAGGAGTGTGTCATGAATCATGATAGCATGCTTTTGATGCATACATTACTATGTTGGCTAATTCCAATGAACATTCTGATGTATAAGACATTATGGTACTCATTATAGTTGTGTGCTTCCTTGGCCAGAGCTTCTTAATGCCTCTCTCTTTCTCTTTATATCTATTTTTCTATCTTTAATAATTCTTTCTCTTAGGATTACTTGCATGAAACTTCTAAAGCATTATTCACTTGCAAGCCTCACATGTTAATTCATATATGCATGTTTGTTTCAGGTGTTTCTGCTTCCACTTTCATAAGCATTCAACAACCTCACTTATTTCGACCTAGATTAGTTGAGGTATGCAGCTTGCCTTTGTGTGTTAGTTTTAGGATATTATTGCATAGCATATTTGAATCCTGTGTTCTTTTAGATGCCCATTTTCCTGTTAATCTTCGTTTGATTTATTCTATTGATAAAGAAGAAGTAAGTAACTATATGATTCATCTTAAGCTTTGAAGTTGTAGCATCTTTTATCCTTTTATATTTTTTAATTCTTTAAATAGTTATTGACTTATATGATTAAAAGTATCCCGATGAATGATGATATACTTAGCTATCCAGGAATTAGAAGTGTACTTAAGTTATAAAATTTTGGGTAGGTAATTGTATTACTGAAACTAGTATCAAACAATAGTGTAAAGGCCATGCAGATTATGCTGCTGTAAGCTCTTGTTCATGTAAGTTTCTAAGTTCATTTCACTATATGGAACAATGAGAAAAAAAACTTGAATTCTATTGAAAGGAAGAATTAAGTTTCAAAAGAGTTTATTAAAGCAATTCAAGTTATTGGGCCTTTTTATTAGTCATTTTCTTGTCTAATTGTGCAAGGCAAGTAAAGGAGAATATTTCGTCTAGCTTTCAACGCGGATGCTATTAACTCCATCGTATTTGTCTGCAACAGGTGGGGTTTTATATCATGTGCTAGTCTCTGGGATAAAAGTCACTTGATGAGACAAATTGAGAAGTATGTGCTTTCTTCTTGATGCCCCTCTTCATCTATATCATACTGATTTCTTAAAAATGAGGTGCATTAATTTATTTCAATTTCAGGTATGCTGGTATTTATACCTTTAGGGTGTCTAATTTCTTATATTATATACCCTTCATGTATTTCCGCTCCCAGGAACACGTATCCAGATCATCTTCTCCCTAAAGCATTATGTTTTTGTTTTGCGTTTCAGCTGACTCAAATGTGTTTCTGTGCTGTAGAACCTTGCGCATGATTCATACTCACACTTACGTTCACAAACTCAATATTAAGGTTTAAATAGCAAGAATTTTTCTAGGTGTTTGTTGTAAGAAAGTTTGACTTATAGAATATGCTTAAAATCAATGAGTAATTTTTTACTATGTATGTGACTTAGGTTTTTTTAGATGAATGTTCATTTTCACAAAAAAATATTGGAATTCTGCTATATTAGTTTATTTTCCAATAGAATATATTTCACTGAAAAATAAAAAGGTCATAATTTCAGCCTCTGCATTATAACTTTAATTTTCTGGATATTTTCTTTTTCAATGGTTCTCAATTAGGAAGAACTGCAACAACTACCAGGTGAAAATCCTCAAAAGTGAGTCTATGTTCTTTAGATGAAAACGCTTACCACTTTTTTTTATATTAATGTGCATTTGGATTCTGAATTAATTTCCGATCCCATACTAACAGGTTTGTATTTTCTAATTTATTTGTATACCCTTGAAGGTATATATATATTTGTGCTTTACTTATCTTCAAAAACTGCACATGAATGCAAAGTAAAATAAAAGTGAGGAAGAACTAACAACACTTAAGCAAGATGCTATCAATGGGAAAATATCACCCTTAAACTCTGTCCGAAAAGTAAAGAAGTCTGAGAAGCAAAAATACAAGAGGAGTCTTAAACATCACATTGGAGTTTAATTTTGTGCCAACATTTTTGTTCCCGTGTACATTTCTGTTTTTTATTGTTAACCAAAGGATTTTGCTTTGAATTTTTAATCTATACTTCATTAGCTTTTGCCCTCAATTTTCAAGCAATTGAGAAAGGACATTTTTGTTTCCGGGTACATTTCTGTTTTTTATTGTGTTTATTTTCTTCGTACTTTGATGAATATATTATTTTGATTTGCAGATAATGTTTTTGTTTTTGATACAAGTTTAGACTCTAAGGTTGAAAATATTAACTATTAATATAATAAAAAATAAAAAACGCAAAAAAAAAAGTTCTATAATATTTAAAAAAAATTGTACGATTTTAGACTCTAAGGTTGAAAATATTAACTATTAATATAATAAAAAATAAAAAACGCAAAAAAAAAAGTTCTATAATATTTAAAAAAAATTGGAGGATTTTTTTTGAAAAACCCAAATTTTCTTTTTTTATTTTTTAATTTAGTAGCGGTTTTAAAACCGCCGGAAAACACGCGTCTACTTGAAATTGTATCACTAGCATTTGGCGGCGGTTTTCTAAAAAATTGCCGCAAAATATTGATTTAGCGGTGGTTATACCGGCGGTTTCTAAAAACCGCCGCCAAACACAATCCCGTCGCCCATATCCATGGTGGTCCGGTTAACCGCCGGTATTTGATTTTGCGAAAAAATCGCCGATAATAAAAAAAAACCGCCGCCGATTCCCGCCTCCCTTGTAATGTTTGCACTTAATAAAACAATTGTTATATCAACATTTTAGATTGTCACGTTAATATTTAATTACATTTAGACTTAAAAATTACAAAATGGCACATTTGTTACTTATTTTAAAGTACATTAGCATTCGTTCTATTTTTGTATTTAAACAGACGTATTTATTCTTTAATTTTATTAAAATTAAACTCAAAAGATTTAACATACAATTTAAGAAAACTAAATTAAATATTCAACTAATGTATATTAATTAGAAATTAACAAGAAGTAGATAAGTTTCAGTATCCTGAATTTGATTTTCGTTTTTAGGAAAGTATGATAGCTTTTATTATACTGCGAAAAAAAAAGTAAATTCGTTTTTCCAAATCAAACAAAATTAGTGTTTTTTTATCAGTAATTTATTGATTAGGTTTTAATATATTAGAATTTTTATGTTTTTTATTCTTACTTCTAAACAAATAGATAGATAACAGCAACGTAGTTATTGCACCAGATTAGGAAATTTTTAGTAATAATTTGTGGTTTTGTCTTGTAAGTATTAGAATTTAATTACGGTTTGGTTATTTTTATCACATGATGCAGCCAAGTAGGTTTGTTTATAATGTTTGGAGGCAACAGAATATGCTTATACATGAAATGATCATATCTTATTTAAAGAGGGCTAGTTTGTACCACTTGCTTAGACTGAACAGTCATTGGTTCTAGTTGGATGAGTTATTGGTTAGTGCACTCATTGAGAGGTATGGCGTCCTGAGATGCACACTTTTCACATGCCGTTTGGAGAGTACACCATGACGCTGCAAGATGTGGCGTATCAGCTAAGGTTGCCCGTAAATGGGAAAGCTATTAGTGGGTGCCTCATTGACTTCGAAAACTTTATGGAGGATGGCAGACCAGCTTGGAAGTGGTTTCAGGAGTTATTTGGCGAGCTGCCACTGCCGAATAAGGTCAAGCAGATGACAGTCCACTTCACATGGTTCCATGAGAGGTTTAGGGTGCTACTAGTTGATGGGAGTGAGGATACTGTTAGAATATATGCATGTGCATATATCATGATGCTGCAACATGACGAATGCAAAATGCTCGATATGCATGAGGAGATAGCCAACCACTATCAGGTGCCTCCAGTGCATCGTTGATGCTATTGTGCCTGTCAGAGATCACCAGAATGCCCTCTTGTAGAGTCACATGATGTCGCAGGTTGGTAAAAAAAAAAAAGACCAGGACTCCGCATTTCTCCTTTACACAAGTGCAAAAGTAATGGGCAAGATATTCGAGTTTTCATCTTGCGCGATAGCCAGAAGCATCCATACTTGCCGTACAAGGGAGTACCATCGATGCTGTCAAGTGGCTTGCAATGTCAAAATGCCTCAATACAAGGAGGGAATGTCCAAAAAAGACAATAAAAGTACACGGTAGATTCATCAACCTGATCACCAACTCTAACCGGCGAAGTCTTCAACAATGCGTGGTTGCCTCCATGGTGGACTGCACACCAAGGATGCAGCGGGGCAACTCGCCATAAGATTCTTCCCAATCTCCATAGATCTGTGCTACTGTCTTCTACTTCGCCATCCAGATCTTCCTGTAACTAGGCTTGAATCCATAGGTTGCTTCTGTACCTTGCTGCAACGTATTTATCGTAACCGCAGCATCGGCTCTAACCAACGGAAAGATCCTTGCACAAATGACATGATAATCAAGCTGCCAATAATTGTAAGACTCCGGATTTTTTTAAAAAAAATAAATAAAAATTTATTTATAATTTGTTATATTTAATTAAGATTATATCTTTAAGAGATTCTATATATAAATTAAGCAATAATTAGATTTTAAACTTTATTTTATGATTATAAAGGAAATTGATTTTTATTATCTCTAATTATTGAATTAGCGTATTATGTTTGAAAATAAATTTTAGGTTGATAATTAAATTATATTTTTATAGATATTATTATTGAATTAAATTTAATTTTTAATTAATACTCTACCTAAACTCTAATTCCCAAATTAAAACCCTAAATTCCTAAAATACAAACCTAACCCTAACCTCCCTTAACCCTAGCCACACCCCACTCCTTCCCTTTAATTTCACGCACACGCACACGCACACGCACACGCACACACACACGCACATGCACACACACATACACACACACACACAAAGATGAAAAGAGAGAAAGAGAGATCCGAGAGTAAGGCTGCAACGTAGAAGAGAGAAGAGAAGAAGGGGAGACCGCGCTGCCACTGCGTGTCATCACTACCGTGCCGCATCCAACTCACCACCGTCGAAAACAGAACCGCGAAGAGAGAGAGGGAGCGCTCACGAGAAAGAGCCGCTGCCGTTCCATGCAAAGCCGTTACTGCCGTTTGTTGAAGTCACCGCCGAACACAGAAAAGGGAGAGCCAGACGCGAGGGAGCGGAGGAGGGCAGTGCTACCGTCGTCGTTGCTGGTGGAGTTCGGCCCGTTGCCGATCTGGGCTGAAGGAGAGGAAAATGCCGGGAAGAGAGAGAAGGTGACGGTGGAGAGGGGTGTTTGTCACTGTGGTTTCCATTGCTGTGGTTGAAGGTTGCCGCTAAGCTGCATGCGGCTGTTAGAGCTACTCTGCCGCCATTCTGGTCACCAGGTATGGCACGGGTGTCGCCAGAATCAACTAATGGAGCTACCGTTGCTCAGTTCTTGGTTCTTGCTCAGTACAATAAGATGTTCTCGCCTTGAAACTCTAGCCGTTGGTGTTTTGTTATAGTTTGTTGAGATTTTTGCGACGTTAATGTCTCAAGGTCGAAGTTACTATGACTGCATGTGTTGAGAAGAGATTTTATTTTAAGTTATAATTTGAGTTCGGTTTATTAAGAAAAAGAAAGAAAGAGAAAAGAGAACACGGCGCGTGTGATTATGAAATGAATAAAAGGTCACGAGAGGGTGACGAAAAGTAAATAGTTATGGTGCCGATGTGAGAATGTTAAATCGTGGGCTTTATATGTGAATGATTGTGCGGGGACTCCCGTGTATATGGAATGGCTTCCAGGACAAAGGGTCACATGCTTCAGCTGGAGAATCAGCGCCTGCAAGTACTTGCAGAGGTCATGTTCGACATACTTCAGCTGGAGAATCAGCGCTTGCAAGAAGTAAAAACTTGCAGAGGTTATGTCGCTGGAATGCCTTATCCGACTTGCGAGTTAGATTGCATCGGGTGCGGGTTGAAACCGACGAATGAGCTCATTACCTGCGATAGGACTAGACATGCATCATATTGTTTGCATATTTGTAATTGGTTGTGTTTGCTGGTTGTATTTCTCTATGATTGTGCTGGTTGACTTATTCTGCCTTGCTTGTGAGTTCAATTGGGCCTCTTGTGCTTTAGTTTATGTATTAAAGTGATTAAGAATTAATGTCGTGAATGAGGTTTGTTTTAAGCTCTGAAATTTTAAAGAAATCAATTAATTGTCTAAAGTAAAATTGAAAAATAATTTCAAAGGTTTGATAAAATTATAGTTTCATTAGGTAAAGTCAATTATTCGCATTTTGTTCCTTACTTTTACAGCATTCCATTTCCTTACTGAGAACCTGCGAGGACGATGTTCTCACCCCTACAGATTTTTTTTTTCAGCGACAGGTTTAGGAATCCTTGGTGCGGAGCCGTGACTGAACGACAAATTCACTTTTTTAATGCAATGAAATTTAGTCTTCTCCTATTCTCAAATTTCAGCCGTTACTTTTTTATTCTCTTAAACACTTTTCTTAGTTTTATATTCTCAACCTTATTTTTCTATTATTTGTTTATTGGTCATATTCTCTTCATTAAAAGGTAAATTTTAAATTCTCTATGTTTTTTTATATAACTCTCTATGACTCTATGTATCATCCAATTTCATTGTTTCTCTTTTTAATATTTTCAATTGTAAATTTTAATCAAGCAATTGTAGTTTAGGTATTAATCTAATTTTTATTCTTTTCATGACTTTGTATACTTTATTTTATTCTCAATTTATTGATGTTCATTATTTATTTTTATCTTTTATTCTATTGTATGTAACTATGTTGCATATAAATTTTTAAAGTAAATTGATTAATTTACTAATTTAGAATATATTTTTTTATTTTTAGAAATAGTAATGGAGAAATATTTTAAAAGAAAGCTGCCACTAGAATCTGAAGTCACTCCATTAGTCTCTTCTAATAAAAAGAAATTCTTAGAATTCAATGTCGAAAGCTTGGTAGCTGATTCTGGCCAATAATCCAAAATTTTAAATTATGATCTAAATGTCAGAGATGAAGTTAGATGAGCTTATTTGCAAAAAGGTTCTTGTCAACTAAGAGAACATGATTTTCCACAAACATATTTTGAGACATCTCTCCGTAGATTTAATACTAATTGGTTTGATGAATTTGACAATTGGTTGGAATATAGTATTTCAAAAGATGATGTCTTTTGTCTTTGTTGCAATCTTATGAAACCTAATGATGCGAGTGGTAATACTTTTGTAAAGGGTTAAGTATGATTTTGGTCCCTAATGTAGAGGTCGAAAATTATTTCGTCCCTGGCCTTTTTTCGCTACAAAATGGTCCCAAAGGTTTCAGTTTGTTTTAAAATCGTCCTTTTCACCAAATTTTTTATTTTTATTACCATTTTACCCCTAATTAAAAAAATTATAAAATAAAATATAAAAAAAGAAAGAAAGGAAACCGGAGGGAGGGGAAGAAAGAAAATGGGGCCGGAGAGAAAGAGAAAGGGGAATAGAGTTGCCGGGGGGCGGCTATGGGAAAGGTGGCCGTCGCGCCGCCGCCGCTACCGCTGCTTCCTCGCCGTGCTCGTTGCAATTCACGGCGTCGCCACCACAGCCGCAACTCTTTCCATGCGATCCACCATCACCACCGCATCTCTCCTCTCCTCGTGATTCGCAGTTCACCGCCGCAGCCCCTCCTCTCCCACCACCGCTACAGCCCCTCCTCTCCTCTCTGCTTCTGGTTTTGCTTTTATTGATGCTTTGATTTCATTATCCATTGTTGTTGTTGGTGTTGTTCTTCTAATTGTTGTTGTTTCATTGTTGTTGTTGTTTCACTGCTTCTGCTTTCTGCTTCTGCATTCTTCTTCTGCATGCTGCTTCTGCATTCTGCTTTTGCATGCTGCTTCTGTATTTTGCTTCTGTTTCTGCATTTTGTGGAAGATGGGGGAAGGGCATTTTCGTCGAAGGATGATTTTTAAACAAACTGAAACCTTAGGGACCATTTTGTAGCGAATAAAAGGATGGTGACGAAATAAATTTTCGGCATCTACATTATGGACCAAAATCGTACTTAACCCCTTTTGTAAAAGAGGGATTTTCAAATTGAAAAAAGAAGGAGCGATTACAAACACACGTTGAAAACCATGATAGTGCTCATAATCAAGTTGAGAATGAAACAATTATTCAACATTTTTAAAATATGAAAACAAGAAGAGAAGTACCTTCAAGATTTGAAGAGAACAAAGTTAGTGACTAATGTAATTTTTGTTTTATTTTTTTGTATTCGAATAACTAATGTGCACTTTTTTTTATATTTTAGATTAATATATCTTTTGATAATAATGTATATTATTTTTGTCCCCTTAACATAAATTTTCTGGGTCCGTCACTGATCCCAACTACAATAGATGGAGGATCAACCAATGGATAAACAGATGCAACAACAAGCATCGAGGTAGAAGCACCCCCAATGCAGTCGACTGACGGCGTTGATGCTCCAAAACTGTCGACACCATCTTCCTACTTGGCGTACAACTCGTGTATTCTCACTTTCGAAAAAATTCGCCGACAATGAAACAAAACTTGCATATCTTCATCGGACCATATCACAAATGTATCATACTTCACACCGGTTGACACAACAGTAATAGAGATCTTGTAGAATAACTTTTTCACCCACTTTATCTCACACACCCCAATTTTTGCAATATACTGATTTTTAACTTTGATAAGGTATTTGATGACCAGATAAAGACACTAAGTGTTTCTCTATCAGTAAATTTAATTTTGTGTCTTTTGTTTTTTTAAATTTTTCCAAAATAATGCACTAGAGCTAAAAAATATTTCTCACCATTTATTGTAAAAATGACACTCTACTTCCTCATAATTACCTTCCATCGATAGAGAGAGAGAGAAAAACTCTATACATAAATTACTACAAAGTATCAAGGATTAATCTACCTAATGTTCCTTCATAAACTGCTATACCCAACAGCAGTTTATGCATGTTTTGTTTTTTTTCAAAAATCACTACATCTTCTAACTGTTTCTGTTTTACACACTTTTCTATATAATTCATATTATTCTATAATAAATTATG
>NC_029794.2:125060371-125065197 GCF_000816755.2 Arachis ipaensis
TATATATGCTATTTCAAAAAATTACCATTTGATAAATTTAAAATTTAATTATTTTATTTCGGTATCTCGTACTAATAATTAACACATATAGCTCATGGTATTCCACAAATACAATGACTAATCACGGTTCATTTTAATTCATTCAGTAGAATGTTCCTAGAAGCTCACATATATATGAACCTCGATAATTCCATAATTAATCAGCGTATGTAGTTGCTTGTAAGTTTCTTGAGAGAAATAATTGACGATGTCGATGTTAATTTAGTCAACCTTCATTTCAAACTTTCGAATCTTAATCATTAACACTTCTATTTTATTTTGTTTTATTTAACTCTTTCAAATTCCAAATATTTAAAGTCGTCAGATCGATGATTTCAGGGTAAAGGGCAAATGTGTAACTTCGCAGCAATTCGTGCATGTGGTTCGAGTTCATTATGATGACAAAGCACAATTCGGATTTGAAAGGACTTTTACTATATGTTGTTTTGGATTTGGATTTTATAAATACAAAATAATTTTTACAGTAAACTATTAAATTAATTTCTTATGTTTAGATGTAATTCTGTTTTAGTCATTAAAATTTAAAATATTTTATTTAAATTTAAAAAAAATTATTTAGCATTAATTTAGTCCTATCATAAGGTCAAAATTAAATAATTAACAGAATGTCCTACATAACAGCAATACAAGAACAAAATTGATAATTTAAAAAACAAGTACAAACTCTAGAGATACAAAATTAACTGTGAATGCAACAATACATTTATTTATAATTTTTCTTACAATTTAAATAAAATTTTTTCTATAAAACTAAGGAGAATGATAAATAAAATGTATTAATGCATCCACGGTTGATTTTGTGCTTTTGGAACTTGTACTTGTTATTTTAGATTATCGACCTTGTTCTTGTACTACTGTCATATAAGACATTCTGTTAATTATTTAACTTTGATTGCACGGTGGGACTATATTGAAGCTAAACGAAATTTTTTTGGATTCAAATAGAACACTTTAAACCTTAAGGACCAAAATAGGATTACGCCCAAACGTAGGAGACCAATTTCGTACTTTACCCTAATTTTTATAATGTACACAATTTTTCTCAATCTTCTTCATATATAGTTATATACGCTCAACAACGGATACAAAAAATTTTGATAGTGGAGCAAAAAATATATATATATAATAATTTTTATAATAAAAATATTATGTGTACATAAAAATTAGTTATTAAATTATTTATTAATCATTATGTATTCGTATATAAATATATGTATTATTTAATTTATTTTTAATTTGTATTTTTTATTTCAATATTTGAAACGTATCTCTCTCTCTAAATAATTATTTAAAAATTCACTTTTCATACAAAGAAAAAAACTAAAACTAACTTTAAAAGAAGTAAATAATACTCTTTCAAATTAATTTTTAAGAAAGAGCACCAATTTCATTTAAATTAAGAATTGATAATTCTAATAAACATATAATATAAAATTTTTAAATTGACTATTAAATACCAAAAATTAAATAAAAAATTATTATAAGGTCAAATTTAATAATTTAATAAAACCAAATAAATATTATTATCATACTACTAAAAAAAATTTTAAATTATAGTAAAAACACTTAATTACCCAATAACAATAAACATAAAACCGTCCCTGTGTAAGTTCTATATAGCATAATCACCAATATATATTTTTTTTTTAAAGTTGGACTTATTTTAAAATTAGCACAAACTAACTTGTTATATATGCAGTCTTTGCATAAATTTATACATCCACAACAGAAAATAAATTAAAATAAAACTTAAAAATGTTATGTTATATGACTACACATTATAGCTTCAAAAAATAAAAATATTGCATGTCACCAAGATGTCTTGAAATTTATTGCACTATCTAAATTATGAAATCACAAACTAAAAAGATTCATATCATGTTCCTATGTGATACCAATTAGTTCTTGCTTTGTCCAAACGGTCACACCAAAACTTGAATAATTTAAACTCGTTTCTGCGCTTGCATTCAATTTTCCTTTTTTTGAACCAGGATGTACATATTATTCTATTTGTCCAATTCTTAGTAAAGTGGTCCTGTCATATTACCTTCTTACTTCCTTCTATTCATGTCACTACCAAACTTGATGAAACCACAAAGGATACTTCTCGATCTACTTTATTTGCTTCCAGCATGCACTACAAAAAAATATTGAATATCGTCAGATTTACCGTTGAATTTATCGTCAAATTTAGCGTTATTATTGATTTTACCGATGAGTTTGGCAATAAATTTGTCGAAAATTACTATTGGATTTAATTTTTTAATGATAAATTCATTGATAATATTTAGAGGGAAAAAAATGGCGTGATCATTACTGTATAATGGAACGTTGTATTTTGGTCACGCGCAATGATGATTACCATCGGATTTATCTGCTGGTAAATTCGACAGTAAAGCTCAATTAATGGAACATTGCGTTTTAGTCACGCGCAATACATTACTATCGGATTTATCTACCGTTAAAGTTCAATTAATGGAACGCTGCATTTTGATCACACAAATGCAATAGCATCGAATTTATCCGCCAATAAATCTGATAGTAAATTTATCCTAAATTTTAAATATAAATATTTATCTTTGATTTGTCAAGACGTTGATCAAATGCTGTGGCTGGCATGTACTAACTATTGACACACCTCATTATTGGTTAATATTGAATGCATTTTGTGTGGACTTTGCTTAGTTAAAAAATTAATAAAATTACAGGAACCAATAATAGAGTAACTAAACTTAAATTTTACGATTAATAACCATCCACATCTTCAATTCTCAGCTGCTTCTAAGTTGTAATCCAAATTATCATCTGGAAGTTTTTAAATGATGATATTTTTAAATTACAGATGCATCTCAATTACGTTTACAATATAATGCAAAAATTGCTTCTTTATACACATAGCAGCAATATTTCTGCTACAATATTATTGTAGATTATAGTTATGTATGTTAATTTATTAAAAGCTTGGTAACTATAGCACCTAAGATATGATTAAGACAATATAATAATTAGAGTTTATTATATGGGGTCCGACTTCTCTAAATTATATTATTATTTTAGAAAAAAATACATTATTATTAATCCCCTTTAAATTAAAATAGTGAGACTCACAAATAATAAATATTATAAATTATAAATTTAAAGATAATTAAAGCATCACTTTATCACTTTACTAACATTATTATTTTAAAAGATTTTTTTCCTATTATATGATACTTTATTTTCTAATTGCGAGACGTCAAATTTGCCCGAATTGACAAATTGTAGAGGATTAGATATTATATATGGTCATTATCAATGTAACTTATTAGCTTATCCTCACTTAACTTCTGAGTACCTTCTTGGATATATCATATCACATGAACAAAGTAGATGGCTGCCTAAATTAATTGACTGTATGGAGTTTCTAATTTCTACAAACTTGACATTTTGAAAAAATAAAATAAAAAAAAAATTGTCTTCTATTAGTTCCAATTGGCTGGGTTTGATGCTATATTCATCACATTATTGAATATATTGGTGCAAATAAATGGCTATTGGAACCTTCCTTCCAAGTTCGGTCTTTCTTATTTGATTTGGTCAATGGACTGATGATTACTTTTACGTTCTAAGTAATTTTTTTCTTTTTTTCTTTTTTATTTTAAATAAAATGAGGAATCAAATTAATTACTAGCTTTCATTTCAATACTGGGATCATCAGTTAATATTAGGTTTAAGTAATATACATTATACACTATTCAATAACTTCTATTTTTTTTTATAATTTTTAAATTTTATCTACCTAAGGTTGCATTAAGACATTTTAAAATATAGATTCATAATATAATTTTTTAATCAAAATTCTGAAGTTATTTACTATTTTAACATAGTATTTTAATTTATTTTGTTGTATGTATATATAGTATAATATAATTTTAAAGCTCTAAGTAAGTGCCAACTGTAAATTTTTTGTGTGTCTCTTGATATTTTAACTTGATAGATTAATGATTAATTCATAAAAATTTATTACTGGAATAAGTTATTTAACTGGACAAATGAATTAATTACTATACCAACCCAAATTGATTCAACTGCCTAACTATACTTGTTGATGATGTTGAAATCTTTTAATTAATAAATGATATGTTCAAATAATATTATCAATTAAATAAATTAAAATTGTGAAGAAACGAAAATGTAATTTGATGAATTGTTTAAATTCTTGTGTGGCTTGAAAAGAAAAAAAGAAAAGTATAGAAAACCATGAAAGCTTTACTTTTTCTCTTCCTGTCTATATTATGACTTAATTAAGACTTGCAAGTTTCATGTGTGAAATATAATGAAAATGGCTATGAATGGCCTTCATCAATTGTTCACACTTCACACCCTCATAATGCTGTCCGGTTCAAAACACATTTAGTTGACTTTGACAATTTGAACAATATTCAGTTACGCCAATAAATATCCATATTTATAATGTAAATGTCAAATTTGTAACCACCTTTTAGTGAACTATATATTATTTAATTTTGTCTATTAATTTAATTTCACATTATTTCTTTAATATTTAACTCATAATTTCTTTTTAGAAAACAACTATACCTACATTAATTCATACATTTATTCACATTTGAAATACAACTGCGTGCCAAAAGAAAATGCATAAGTCATAAAGTTTATGATATGTAAGATGTATATTAAAATTAGTCATTAAATTAGTTATTAGTGTAGAATACATATTAAAATATAAAGAATTATGTTAAGTGTATATTAAAATTAGTTATAGATGT
>NC_029794.2:125065302-125069999 GCF_000816755.2 Arachis ipaensis
AAGCCCTCTCCAAATAGCATGAAGCTCACAACAGAGAACACTAGAAAGAGGTATACTGGCAGAACAACCTTTTATCCAAATTCCCATGCTGTCTCTAATAATACATCCAAAGCCATCTAATTGCTCATTTTCAAAAACGCTTGCATCGCAGTTCACTTTACAGATATTCATTGGAGGTGGTTCCCAGTTATATTTCAAAGAAGAAGGAATAATATGTTTTTGGTTGATAACAACATTAGAGAAATCTCGAGCAGCATGTTTAACTAAGTGAACAATTTTCTCCTTACTCCATGGATCATCTTGGTGGAAGATGTCATTGTTCCTATCCCTCCAAATCCACCAAAAGGCCGCTGCAAAGAGAAACTCATTTTTGTTGAGGTTAGAACGAATCCAAGAAACAAAATTCAAACTAGAGTCCTCAGCGGTCATTCCCAAATTTAAGCTAATCCAAATCTGACGAGCTTTTTGGCAAGTCCTAAAGCAGTGGTTAATATCCTCTAGAGCAAGATAACATCTCTGACAAAAATCAAAAGTAGAAATACCTCTTTGAAACCGGTAACTAGCTGTGGGAACTCCGTTGTTGAGGCAAAGCCAGAGCAGACACTTTATCTTCTCCGGTATTCTCAAGCGCCAAAGCCAAAGCCAATTTTCATTATCATTCCAGCCAAATTTCTTCTTCAATAGCCATTCATACCCGCTTTTAGTCGAGTAGGTGAGAGTATTTGAGTTTGTCCAAAATCAACCTGTTTTATCTCCTGCCTGCTTGATAGGATCAAAGAGCATCAAATCAAGTTTAACTTCTTCCGGAATCATTGTGCAAAGAATATCCCACCGCCAAAGCCCAAGGTGCTAGACATCTTCTAACTTCAAGTGAGAATCAGAAATGTGCACAAAAGGAACCAAAGGAGCTAGCGTTCCACATGGTCGCCAAGCATGATACCAAAAGGATTGAGACATCCTGCCTGTACACCAATCAAAACCATCACGAAGCTTTTCTATTGTCTTATAAATCGCTCGCCAAGTGCTTGAAACATTATTAGAAAATTTGGGTGAAAAGCAAGAACTCCCAGATAAATATTTTGCCAACATAATTCTTACCCAAAGCTTATCTTTATTATGCAATAATTGCCAAACAAGCTTTCCGAGTAAAGCAAAATTTACGCATTGAGTATCTCTAATTCCCAAGCCTCCATATTTTCTTGGAGTGACAACTTTGCTCTACTTGACCAAATTTAAACAATGCTCCCCCACCTTTCCCTTCTACAAGAATTGTCTAAGCACAGAATCAATCTTTTGATAAACCGAAGTAGGAAAAAGAGTCACTTGCATCTGATAAATAGGAAGAGAAGAAGCAATAGATTTAATTAAGCAAAGCCTGCCTGCTCTGAGCCGACCTTTCCAACTAGCCAGCCTATTCTTGATCTTCTCTAAAGAGTCCGAAAAAATAGATCTAGCAGCTCGAGGATGATTAAGGTTAACCCCCAAGTATTTGCCTAGGTCACTAGTAAAAGGAATATGAGAAACACCAGACAAAATTTTCTTCCTTCTATTAGAGATATTTCTAGAACAAATAGCTTTAGATTTTTCAATGTTAACCTTCATACCTGAAGCTTTACAGAACAACTCCAAGGTGTGCACAATATTCTGAACTTGACTTTTCTTCGCTTTACAAAAAAGGAGGAGGTCATCTGCAAACATCAAGTGAGAAACTCTAGGTCCCCCTCTAGAAACAGCCACACCATCCCAAATACCCTCGTCAACTTGTTTGGAAATGAAGCACGCCAATCTCTCCATGCACAAAACAAATAAATACGGAAAAATTGGATCTCCTTGCCTGAGCCCTCTGCGAGGTTGGAAGCTGCAAATAGTATTTTTAAAACACAAAATACATATTAAAAATAAATTAAACTACACATGTATCTATATAAAAATACATAATGACTGATTTTAGTGACCAATTATAATGTACAAAACTGCAAATAGTATTTTTGATTAAAATGGGTCTTAATAAATGCATAACACTCGGTAATAATTATTATCATACATGCCATTGCAACAAAATAAAATGAAATCCCATTGATTTTTTCATTTTAATCCTTATGTTATGCTAAAACTTCATGAAATGCTTACAAAAAGCAAGTGGCCAATTATTCTCTAAACAAAATTTTACTAGTAGTTTAATAATTTCTGATATTGGCTGTTATCAACATAGTGGCTGTAGTTTAGTGGTAAGAATTCCACGTTGTGGCCGTGGAGACCTGGGCTCGAATCCCAGCAGCCACAATTTTCGCTTTTAATTGTTTATATTAAAGTATTTACATTGTTTAAAAAAAAATGACCTATCTGGCTAAAATTTTTAATTAAGATTAAGTTTAATATATTTTGATTTTATTTTTTGTCTGTCAGATTGTCAATGTGAATAGAAAATATTTTATCGTTTGAAATGAATAAATTACGTTTCATTAGCCATCTAAATGACGTTGATCAAGTGATGACAATAATAGGATAAGAAAAACCAGCATATTATATTATATTATTTATGCAATAGTGCTTCTGTAGTTTCCTGCATAGTTTCCACTTTCCAGCTGTTCTTCCACCCCCGTTGACAACATCAATCATAATCACTTCACTTAACAACTAAAAAATCAACGAATAATATATTCGTAATCCAAAAAATAGTATATTATATTTTATGGAGGATATAATCACAACTGGTGTATGTGTTTTATATTTAATCAATAAAGTGAGAGAGATATTATCTATTGTTAATAATTTTAGTATTTACCCAGTAATTAAGGAAGGTTGGTTTTATATACGGGGGATGTTCCTATAAAGACAGAAAATATTTTTTTTAAAAATATTTTTTAATAATTAAAATTTAATACATATAATCACTTAAATTATGTTATTTTTATCAAAATTATGTCAGACAAATTAATTTGACTGAAAAATAGTGAATCAAATTTTAAATTTGTCTAAATTAATATTATTTTTTATAAAAAATGACTACAATACCCCTATTATATAAAATGACTAAAATACAGTGGACTCCCTTTATATATACGTGTATATGCTATGTCATGGATTATATTTGTATTCAGCTTTTATTTATATTTAAATTTCTTTTATAATACAATACGACAATTCTCAACGTCTAAAACGAAATTCTTATTTCAATATCAATGTTTCTATATCTATACAAATAAATATTTCAAAATCATAAAGCAATATTTCTGTCTGGACGTTTGTGTTAAGGGCCAGCACCGAATGGCACCTAACCCAGAAAAAGATGAAAGTTTTGGTTGGTCAACTGGGTTTCTTTCTTTCTAAATTCCGATGCCTACCTTTGAGGATGCAAAATAAAAGGGTCTCATAAACCCAATAATGTCCCCTATAAATATGGCATGCTTGCTTCCTCCTCCTTCAACTAACCACATTTATACACACATAACATTACATTATTACAACTCAGTATATTGCCTTTGCAATGTTTACTTTGTTCATCTCAGAGATTGATTTGAAGCTAAGAAATGTGTGAGAGGAACTTCTGTCGCAGGAGAGATGACGCCTTTTGCTATACACTCGACTCGGCCTGGTCGACTGGTCGTGTGTAATTGGCTAGTAGCAATAGGAGTCATCTCTCTTCGACAAAAGTCCCTCCACTTTCTGACTAGAACTCGAGAAGTCCAACCTCATCCATATATAAGCAAGGTAATAAATTTTCCAGCATTTTTTTGTTGCTCATGTTAATTTGTTCCACCAAATTAAGGTTTGTTTGGGGTGTCAAATAATGGAAATTAAACCATTAAATGCCATATTAAGATAATTGTTATTGGCAATTTTGTTATTCTGATGGTTTAGACTTGGCTCTTGAGAGTAACCTAAGCAGAAAAAAAAAGGCATCAATGATCACGTGAAGAATGCATATTTTGATGGGTTGGTATAGTTGTCATTGGAGGACAACGATTTAACTCTGATGGTAGTGAAAATATTTTGATTTTGAATAGAAAATATTTTGATTTCTTTCTTAAATTTCAATTATATATATGTTATTAGTTTATTATATACTTTATTATCATGGTAGTGCATGTGAATCAAAACATATTATGGTACGATAAAGACTTCATTTTAGGAAAATTATTCCATTCATGTTTTTATTATGCGAAACATGGAATTATATATTATAGAAACTGAACCAAGTTGCTATTATTAATTAATCAATAACATGGTTAAAGTGGTTTGACATTATATATATTAATTAATGATTTTTGTCTCCTGTGAAATTAAGTGATGACAACCATCCATGATGAATGTTTGGAGATGTACAAGTTGCTGCTGCAAATTTAACACTGTTAGTTAGTTATTCATATTCTCATCATGTGGTGATTACTGCATTAATTATTTCATATATATAGTGTTATTAATATATTATTGTCTCTTCTCATCATCCCTTTCTAAATAAAACGGCACAAGTTTTGACATTCATTTACGGGTTTAATTTCTTTTAGATAGTACTTGATTCGTATAAATAATAAGATAATTTTATGGTGTCTATAAATTTTGTGTTTAAATTATTTAAATGTAACTCTTTTATAAGATTTATAAGATTGAAACATGTATATTTTACAGGTATCATAAAGCCGTATAATTATTTATGTACAAAATTTTATCTGACACATTATTAAAAATTCTATTTT
>NC_029794.2:125070019-125079255 GCF_000816755.2 Arachis ipaensis
ATAGCAAAGTTTAGCCATATTATATAACTGTGATTAAACATGATTCCAAAATTAAAAAAATATATAATTCTAAAATTATAAATTCTAAATCACGGCTGGTTGTTTATTTTTATTGCGGACCCGACTTCTGAGTCTAATAGTTCAGCACAATTTTAATAGGTTTTCAAATGTTAAATACTTTAATCTCTTTGTTGAGTTTTTTTTTTCTTTTGTGAGATTTAAATTTAATTTTTTAGGCGACTCTCTACATCCTTATGTCACTATTTTAATTAGATTTTTGTGAGTCATTGAAAATGAAAAAGAACAGCCACAAAGTGAGAGAAAAGAGAAAAAATAGAATTTTTATTTTTTGCAGAATAGCAAATTTTACACAACAGTTCTCATTCGTTCACTCTGTCTGAAATTTGAACTGTAGTTTCACCTCATTTTATTCTTCATTCTGAATGTGAAAATTTTGATTGGAGGTCTGTAAAAGGAGAAATCTACTTCAAACAACAGTTTTGTTATCGGGTATTTTTTCATCTAATTTTGATTATTTATTTGTAAGTTTTGGTACTTCAATTTGTTGGCTGATTGTATGCACAATTTATATTTTATTTGTGACTCTTTTGTACTTCATATTTGATTATAGTGGATCCACGTTAAAATATCGGTGTATTTTTGTTGATACTTTAATTAATATATTTACTTATTTATAGTTGTTGTCACATTGTGTTGTGAGTACTTTTATATATTATTTTTGTATTGAATATTTATGTTGTTTTGCTGCTGACTCTTTCATTCCTAACTAGCATAAAAATAAGATAAATAACCAAATATATATAAAAAAGAGCCACTAGCTTTTTTAGATATATTATACATACTCTCGTTAATTCTATTTCTGAGATTTATTCTGACTTAATCGTCAAAATATTTTTATAGGTCACCCCATCAATCATACACCGGAATCCGGAACGCAAAATAATTCCAAAATTACAAAAATATATAATTCTAAAATTATAAATTGTAAATCGCTGGTGGTCGTCTATTTTATACGAAGATAGAGCGATATCCCTTAATCTTAGAGTGTATTGGGGCCAGATATGGTCATATGTCCCCACAAAGTTAGGTTTGATCACTAAAATAATTAAATAAACATTTTATTGTGTTTAATTATGTGTCATTTTTATTTCTCTCACCTAAATTACTGGTGTTTCACATACTATACCTAATAGCAACTAACGGTATGTGTAAATTTATTCTAATTATGTTAATATTCTCTCTTTTGTTTAACGTTTCGTTTTCAATTATTCTATACAAAACTGAAGTGTCATTTAATTAATTATTTGATGAAATCAATGTTAAACAAATGAAGCAAAAAGATAACAAAAGATTGCATACAGAGCTGAGCTGTGGAGCAATGATTAGATTAGTTCATTCATTATAAGCATGTGATGAGTTTTTTATGAACATCATAGTTAATTAATAATATTTCAAATGAAGTGCTTGTGTTTCACGTGATGAACCTACCGATATGATGTGTAAAACCTTTTTTTTATTATATTTTTTATTTTGATATGTCAAGATTAATTCTTTGCACATTTAATCTTTATTTAAAAATGTTATTAACTAATGAATCACTATAATATAAAATGAGATTTGTTTATTTAAATTACTAATATTTATTTAAGTGAACTAATAAATTAAATAATGGACAAACTAAAATTATTTTGTTTGTGTGTGAAACCAATTAACAATGCTCAATTTGCAAAGAGTTTGTGGTTTGCTTATTGCTGCCGCCAACCAATAAATTAAACAATGTTCAATGTATATGTATAGCAAGAATATTATTGGTTATCATATCGTACCTCAAATGTCACATCAATAATTAATCATAATTTAGGAGTTAAGTTTTATTTTAGTTTCTCATATTGACGAGTTGTAATAATTTTGGTCTTTAATTTTTTAATTGTCATAGTTTAGTCTCTCATATTTAAAAAAGTGCAATTTTTTTATTTAAATAAATAAACAAAAATGATTAATTCTCAAAATACGCATGCAGAGAATAAAATTGAGATGAAAATACGCATGACCACTTCACCTGTAGCGCATGCAAAATGAAAAAACACATCAATTTAAAAATGACGCCAGCGAAATGGAGGCAGAGAGATGGAAGAAGAGTAGACGGCACATGAAAAATGAAGCCTGGCTTCTCAATGTAGGATTGACGACCACGAAACAGCTACTTCTGGTCCAGCACCCGCGACTTAGAGCAATCAGCTGTGGCAGACACGAATTGGGCCAACACAGTGACAGCGCCAACGAATTGTGTTGCAAACCATATTCCATATTTTTTCACCTAGAAGAAATTACTTAATCTAATTCTATTTAAGAGTTTATTATTGGTCATTATATTTATGTATATACAGGGCATTTGAGTTTTGCCATAATCAAAACTTATTATTAAAATCAGAACATAACGCACACTTGTATAACAATTTAATTCTTTGTATTTTTTGCGTTTAAATTTCTTTAATGTTTTTTTTTTTGTGTTTGGTAACTTCTTCTGCTCAAAACGTAAACGTGATTCTTCATTTTAAAGGCGCGTTCACCTAAAACAAGAAGTTATAACTTTGTATGTTCACCTAATCTATGTTCTGGTCCTTATTGGTTCCAATAATATTCTAATTTTTTATAATATGTATTATTGTTCCTATTATAAATAATAAATTAAATAAAAAGTTAACCATACATAATAATAAAAGCATAACTAATAAAAGTTAGAATCCAAAATAGTAATAAAAATAAGATGATGCACTCCCCCATTTTGACCAACCTGCTTGGATTCTATGATTTACATCCTGTTCAATCTCTCCATTATCCTGTATGATGCACCCAAGATACTTAAAACTTTTAACTTTTCGTATGATATTTTCTCCAATCTTCACCTCTATATTGGGGTTTTCCCTTCTCAAACTAAACTTACATTCCATATATTTCGTCTTGCTACGGCTTATGCGCAGACCATATACTTCTAGAGCTTCTCTCCATAACTCCAACTTCTTATTTAGGTCTTCCCTTGACTCTCCCATAAGGACGATGTCATCGGCAAAAAGCATACACCATGGCACAGGCTCTTGGATGTGCTCTGTGAGTACTTCCAAGACTAATGTGAAAAGGTATGGACTTAAGGATGATCCCTGGTGTAATCTTATACCAATAGAAAATTTCTCTGTCACACCACCTTGAGTCTTCACACTAGTTGTGGCCCCATCATACATGTCTTTAATTGCCGAATATATGCAATCCTTACTCTCCTCTTTTCTAAAACCTTCCATAAGACCTCCCTTGGTACCCTATCATACGCTTTTTCCAAATCAATAAACACCATATGTAGATCCCTTTTATTACTACGATACCTCTCCATCATCCTTCTTAATAGGTATATCGCTTCAGTGGTAGATCTGCCTGGCATAAATCCAAATTGGTTCTCTGTTACTTGTGTCTCTTTTCTCAACCTCCGTTCTATCACCCTTTCCCATAACTTCATAGTATGACTCATAAGTTTAATCCCTCTATAGTTTCCGCAACTTTGTATATCCCATTTATTCTTGTAGATAGGTACCAAGGTGATCTTTCTCCACTCATCAAGCATCTTCTTTGACCTTAAAATCTCATTAAAAAGCATGGTTAACCAGTTGATGCCTTTTTCTCCAAGACCCTTCCAAACCTCAATTGGGATATTATCAGGTCCTACTGCCCTACCATTTTTCATCTGCTTTAGAGCCTCTTTTACCTCGAAGTCTCGAATCCTTCGATAGTAGTCAAAGTTTTGATCTTCTTCCCTTGTGCATAATCGACCAAGGCTCGGAAGAGTCTTATGTCCCTCATTAAATAACTCGTAGAAGTAGCTGTTCTACCTTTCATTAATCTTCTCCTCTTGAGCCAATACCTCTCCATCCTTATCCTTTATGCACTTAACCTGATCCAAATCTCTCGTTCTTCTTTCCCGACTCTTTGCGATTCTATATATACCTTTTTCTCCTTCTTTCGTGCCCAAAGACTGGTAGAAACCCTCATATGCTCTTGTTCTTGCTTCACTTATAGCCACTTTTGTCTCTTTCTTAGCCGCCTTATATTTTTCTCAATTATCTGCATTGCGGCATAAAGACCACTCTTGAAAGCATTCCATTTTTATCTTTATCTTTTCTTGTATACTCGCATTCCACCACCAGGACTCCTTGTCTCTTGGTCCTATTCCTTTAGATTCACCAAAACTTTCTTTTGCTGTTCTTCTAATAACTTCTACCATCTCCCTCCACATCTCTTCCGCGCTTCCATTCCCATCCCACTTTGCCTCTTCTCCTACCTGTCTTAGGAAGCTTCTTTGTTCCTCATCTTTCATCCGCCACCACCTCGTCCTTGGGTTCTTCGTATGATGTCTTTTCTTCAATTTTTGCTCAACGCGAAAATCCATGACGAGCACCCTATGTTGTGTTGTCAAACTCTCTCCCGGGATAATTTTACAGTTAATGCAAAATTTCCGGTCGACTCTCCTCAACAAGAAGAAGTCAATTTGAAAGCTTGTCATGCCACTCTTATAGGTTATAAGATGTTCGTCTCTCTTTTTAAAACATGTATTTGCGATGAGAAGATCAAAGGTTGAGGAAAAGTCCAAAATAGTTTTACCCTCGGCATTGATCACCCCGAAACCATGGCCTCCGTGAATACTCCCATATCCAGTCAGTTCTCTCCCAACATGGCCATTTAAATCTCCTCCTAAGAAAATCTTATCTTCCAAAGGTATGCCTTGAACCAAACTCTCTAGATCCTCCCAAAACCTTATCTTGTGTTGTTCGTCCGAACCCACTTGCGGTGCATAGGCGCTAATCACATGGAAAGCACCTCCCTCCACCATAAGTTTGATAGAGATGATCCGATCTCCCACCCTCTTGATATCCACTACGTCCTTCTTCCACTGCTTATTCACAATTATTCAACCCCATTCCTATTCTTCACCTTTCCTGTATACCAAAGTTTGAAACTAGAAGTATCCAACTCCCTAGCCTTTGCACCAACCCATTTCGTTTCTTGTAGGCACATAATGTTAATCTTCGTCCTTGTCATGGTGTCCACCACCTCCATGGACTTTCCTGTTAGAGTGCCTATGTTCCATGTTCCAAATCTCAACCTTCTGTCGCTTCGACCTTTACCTTTTACTTTGTGAACTAGCTTATTTACCCTCGTCTGTTCACGAAAACGCGAGAACCCTTGCTCATTTAACACTACATCCGGGCACCGATGCAGCGGCTCTTGCTTTGACACCGTACTTGAGCCATACGGCGCGTTGCTTCCGGGCAACGACCTAGCTTTAGCGCAATAATGTCTTTAATTCATGTCATGGGGGTTCGGCTATATTTTTATGTTGGTTGCCGAAGACCTAACACAACCCTCCTCCTTTATCCGGATTTGAGACCGGCTATGTACCGCAAGTGTAACATAGGTGGAGTTAAATATTAATTTTTATTATAATAGTAAAAAATTATAGCATACTAAAATTTTATCAAAATCAATTTTAGTACAAAATTGTAAAACATAAATCATGTTGGCACAAACTTACTTCTACTAAAAATCAATTCTATAAAGAATCGAAAATTACCGCAAAACTGAACCAAAAATTACAACAACCGACTTAAAAACCGAAAAAATTGGTTTTTTTTCTGACAAAACCGATCGGTTCGGTTCGGTTTTTGGTTGGTTTGATAAAAACCGAACCGAACCAAACCGAACTGAATATATGCATACATTTCAATGTTTAACCATTTTAACCTTTAACCTAACAACAAAAATCCTCAACCTCTAACCATTTCAATGTTTTACTCTTATTATTTCAATTTATTAACTATTTTGAACCTCTAATTATTGTGATTCATATTCTTCTCATTAGGAATTAAAAATCGAAAAAACCGATCGAACTGCGGTTCAGTTCGGTTTGGTTGTTGTAAAAACAGCAAGCCGAACGGTTGTGTGTCTGTAGGAACCGAACATATTGGTTCTGTTGGTTTTTGGTCCAAAACCGAACCAAAACGAATCGATAACACCCCTATTCATTCATACTTCACAAATAAACTGCTAATCCAAACACACACTATATCGATGATCTTAACACTGAAAAGCCCTAGGGCTTTGGACACTAGTCACTACCATCACCAGTTTTAATTCAACTAGGATTCAATTCATTTCAATTCAATCTAGTGTCAAAATTAAGTCGCAATATAGTAACAAATGTGCTTGAACAGCTCAAAAATCACGATATCTAGCGAGCTCATCTGTTGCAAATGACCTTCCAAAGACATGACCTCAACGATGGAACTGCCGCCAAAGTGTTGGTTGTAACAGCCCAGACCACCCGCTAGCACGATATTGTCCGCTTTGGCACACAAGGCCTCACGGTTTTGCTTTTGACGATAGGGATGATAGCCGAAGCCCCCCACACTCATTCGTCAAAACGCGTCATGCTAGGGAGAGGGATCCACATCCTTATAAGGCATGCTTCGTTCCCCTCCCCAACCGATGTGGGCCTTACAATCCACCCCCCTAAGGGAGTCCAGCGCCCTCGCTGGCACATCGATCCGGGTTCTGGCTCTGATACCATCTGTAACAGCCCAGACCACCTGCTAGCACGATATTGTTCGCTTTGGCACACAAGGCCTCACGGTTTTGCTTTTGACGATAGGGATGATAGCCGAAGCCCCCCACACTCATTCGTCAAAACGCGTCATGCTAGGGAGAGGTATCCACATCCTTATAAGGCATGCTTCGTTCCCCTCCCCAACCGATGTGGGCCTTACATTGGTGCAGGTAACAGAGGTGGCCATTTCGCGCCAGTTCTGCATTGGAAAATCAGGCTTCGTTTTCCTTGTGCCATCTACTCTTCTTCTATGTCAGCCCCCATTTTGCTGGCGCCATCCTTGAATTGATGTGTTTCTTCATTTTGCATGCACTGCAGGTGAAGTGGCCATGCGTATTTTCATCCCAATTTCATTCCTTGCATAAATTTTAGGAATTAATCGTTTTTGTTTATTTATTTAAATAAAAAATCAAAAAGTGTACCAATGTAATTTCTCGTGTATTTTTCGTTACCAAAACTCAACCCGTTAATGACGTAGTTTAAACCTTGTCACACTAGACATACTAAATTAAAACGACGTCGTATGCATTTTGGCGCTAAAGAAGGCACTAAATGACGTCGTTTGAGGATTTGAACAATACTAAAACGTTATACCCTTTCCTTTTAGTATTGTTCAAACTCTAAAATGCTCTTTTAGCTCTAAAAATGTGTACAACGTCGTTTTAATATGTTCAACATAACAAGACTTGAGCTATCTCACTAATAGCGTTGAGGAGGGACTATATTGGTGTACTTTTTTGAATTTGGGAGACCAAATTATAGTAATTGAAAAATCAATGATTAAATTAGTACAATTCGCCAATCTCAAAAATAAAAATGGAGTTTAACTCCGTTACTTAGCTTTAGCCTTTTAAGTATTTTATGATTAACGTAATACAATTAATTATTACAATGCAATATAAATTATCAATAAAATGATATTCTTTATAGTTAATATGTTAATTACCTTGATCTATCACATCAATCAATAAACGTATCATCATGTCTATTATAATTTGTCTATATTAATATTTTGATATGAATTATTGAGTTTAATTTTAATACAAACAATCACATTCGTTCTTTTGGATAATCATTTACACGGTCAAATATAAAAGTTAGTTAATTTTACTATCATTATGTAATTGAATGCACATGTAAAATTACTTTTTACTGATAGTACATCAAAATTAAATTCGTAAATTATTTTGCGTAATTATTTTGAAAAGAAATATTCTTTGGTGTTTATTTATCTAATTTTTTAAATCACAAAAAAAAAATCCAAATCACATCGGAAAAACAGTGACGGCGTTGGGCGCGATGCGATGGAGGAGAGAGACGCAACGGAGGGCGCAAGGGTGTGCGGCGTGATGGAGGACAGCGATGAGAGAGAGGAACGATAGTGGCAGAGGATGCGACGCGATGGAGGACGCGTCCACTGTGGCACGATCGCAATAGCATCCTCGCATGATTTCTCCCTACAGCGACGACATGAAGGAACGCACACGCAACTCGCGCGAGAACTCCCTCAAGCTGCGACGCGAGTCGCGCATTGCGGAGACGGAGATGCGGCGGCGGCAAAGGATCTGCGCGACAGAAGGTTGACGCGATGAGAAATTTTGTTTAGAGGAGGTTATTTTGCCTAATCTTAATTATTCAAAATCTGATTTTTAAAAAGGAGAGTGCTAGATAAACAATGACTATTTTGAACAACATAAACAACCACCAATCAAATGAAAATACACTACACCCTAATTTAATGCTACTAATTAAATTTACTCTTTTAATCCTATTAATTTACATTATTTACACATTGTTCAAAAATCTTGTTGGTTACTTATACTTTTCTTTTTAAAAAAGTTAAACTTAATTAATAAAAAAGTTGTTTAAGTTGGTTGGTAAGTGTGTTGACCCTGTATTTTCTCATTACCATACTATTAAGACTCAATATATACTAGTCATTTCAACTTTTTTAGTATCTAGTTTTTTCTACTTAATTGTTTTCCTTTTTCTTTCTGTGTTTTAATGCAAAACAAAAAGAGGGCTAAATTAAACATGCATGTTAAGCCACTACCAGTATTATTTTATTAAATAAAACGATACAATTTCGGTGTGAACATAGATATCGATAGTAAGGTGTAAAGTGTGGTAGGCTGCATCGTGTTAGATGAAATTCGTGATTTTTGGCAGTATTAGACTTCAATTTGGCAAATTAACGTAATTAAGTTCTAAGTAAGAGATCATGCGATTGTGTGAACATGCATGTATCATGTATGGAGCTATATATAGCTAGCAAGCTAGCTAAAGCCTAGAGAGTACGACAATAAAATCTTGTGCAGGTTTAGGTTTCTTAATTAGATTCAATGGTCTCACGAGTCACGAGCAGCATTAGTATCCTTAAACCTTAACATGAAAGGGTAGTGTTGTTGTTTAAATGACGTTTATTTTAATTAAATAATGTTAATGTTGTTGCTTAATGATGTTTATTCATTAATAATAGTAATGGATTTTTTTTTTGGGAATTTGATATTAGAGAAATTAGAATTAATAATGTTGGGTAATATTTTTTGGTAATTTTTGGGACCAG
>NC_029794.2:125084087-125084488 GCF_000816755.2 Arachis ipaensis
TTTTTTTTTGATGATTTTATTAATTATATTAGTTTGTATGTGAATACAAATTAGAATTTTTTTTTTTGGGGGGTAAATTGTTAATTTTATTTGTAAGTATATGTTGTTGGATAAGCCCCAAAAATGACAATACAATTGGGTTTGTACTTTGTACTTTGTAGTCCATAATAATATATAAAACATTATTTTCTTTTAAACACATATCTTAATATTTTAGAAGTTTAGTACACTGCGGTCTAAAAAAGAATTAGCACGTACTTCGTCGTTTCTCATATAGAAAAATAAAAGAAAGTCTAAAATCCCAAATTGGTCAAGTTAATCTCTGACCCCCCAAAAAAATTGACAAATTGATTCATGTTATTTTAAAATATTAGAAAATTAATATATAATTTTTTTAAAAA
>NC_029794.2:125093151-125093498 GCF_000816755.2 Arachis ipaensis
TGCTGGGGATTAAAAATGGGGGCTCCAAAACTATCATCGTAGAAGGCGGTATTAAAAAGTCCAACATCTATTATATAGTCCACTCCAAAATGGTTTCTTTGAAATCAAAGTCGCTGATGTGTAAGCCCACCAAATTCGTCTAGGCCTTATATGGCACACAGTTACTGTTGAGATTAATGTTGGCTTGAAGTCCCAAAAAAAATGAGATTAAATTTGGGTCAGAGAAAAAACAATTAAAGAAAGGATTAAATTTGAATCAACAAAACTAGGGTGGCAACCGGCGGGCAGGGGCGGGTTTTTGCTCTACCCGACCCCGTCCCGCCGTACAACAATTCGCATAAAATCCG
>NC_029794.2:125093924-125095683 GCF_000816755.2 Arachis ipaensis
CGGAGCGGGTATTACCTAAACCCGACCTGTCCTGCTCCTCTCAAGAACCTGCCCCGCTAAAAACCCGTCTCGGTGCGGGGCAGATAATACCTGCCCCGAGCGGGTAGGGGCAGGGTGGGTACCCGCGGGTTCGGGTGGTGTTGCCATCCCTAAACAAAACCAACTTGGTTAGTTGGGTAGTCAGCTTGCTCGTCCGCTTAGACTAAGTGTTGAGAGTTTAAATTTCACCTTGTGCATGCAGTACCTCATTGGCCAATGACAGATCCTTAAATGGAGCTCAAATCCGCGATAGATTAATCTTTGACTTGTCGAATTTTAGAATACTATGGACAATTAAAACAAAATGATTGATTAGTCATTAGCCTATCAGAATAAAAGATAGAGTAAAAAACTAAAAAAAATTGATTTGATTTAATCACTAATCTACTAAACAAGTGTCAAAAATTCAAAATTAATTGGACAACAACAAACCTTGTCAAATTAGGAGATGATGTAGAAAATTTTTTTCAATCAGAGCTTTGTTATGACCATGGGGCATGCCCCTCACACCCCAAAAGTTTTTATATAAACATTAGTAGTTTGAACACCTGTGATTCGAATTCATACTCATTCAAATTTTAACTAATTATAAAAAATCAATTAAATAAACGATAAACCCAGAAAAACTTTTGCCTCCATGAATACATTTTCTTGTCCCCTTTCTAATTTTCAGTTACTATCGTTAAAGCTTTGTTTTTTTTTTTTACTTAATTTAATATTATTTTATTTTTTATGAATTATGAATTCTTTGATTGGAATTTTCTAGATACACTCGGATTATTTTGGTGTTAACAAAAATACTGTCAATTTATATTATCAACAAAAAATATCTTTAAATTATTTAAAAATGACAAAAATACCGTTATTTTCATTAACGTAGTACGGCTCAATTCACAGAGGTATATCTTTGACACGTTTTTAAATTATTTGAGAGTATTTTTGTCGATAACAAAATTCGAAAATATTTTTGTCAACAACAAAATAATTTAAGTGTATTTTTGGTAGTTTTTTCTAATTAAAAAATATTTATATTTATAAATTTCATTTAATATAAATGCTATTGTATACTTTTGTGTTAAAATTTTTTTTGTCCCCACAAAAATTCTGTCTAAGCAGTTATATAAGATTTGACACTGCCAGGGGAAAAAAATGACAACCCTTTTATTAACAATAACACATTTAGGAGCTAACATTAATGTTAAGCTTTCCCTTTTTTCTGGCAACAGGTACATTAAACCTTATATATTAAAATTGGTCGATCAAAGGTAGCTTTTGGAGGACCACACACATTGCTTTTGATGTAATTGACGATTTCTATACATGGAATAGGTTCACAATCAAATTAAAATGACAATTACAATCAAGTTTCTTAGTGGAGTCTTGTATTCAGACATAAAATGAACAATATCCATGCTAAGTGTCCATTGTGGCATTCATTTTTTATTTTTTAAAAACAAAGAGTTCGATATACAATTCTTCCCTCTTTCTAGAAGGAACTGTTCCTTCATTATTTATTTATTAAAAGTTAATATATTTAGGCAAAATCATATTTAGATACATCAATTTTTTTAATAAATTTAAAAAATAAAAGAGATAGATAATTTAAGAATAAGAAATAAATTTAGGAAGTAATTAATTAAATTCACGTCACAAAAAAAAATAATGAATCTTTTCAATTTTTTTTTTGTAAAGTGTGATTTATTATTATTCATCATCTTCT
>NC_029794.2:125095903-125106296 GCF_000816755.2 Arachis ipaensis
CGGTGTAGGTCGATCCATCGGGAAAGGCCAAAGAAAAAAATCTAGGACCGGTCACTTTTCAAAAGGATGTAGGAGGCATGGGGAAGGAAGCAAGAGAGGATGGAAGCAACACATGGGGAGACAATTCACGACAAAAGCTACTGGACCTAAGATTTCTTTTAGGGATAAGGTGGTTAGTTTGTCGACCCCAAAACCCTTAGTCATTGATGACTCTTTGGGTGGGTACCGTGTAGCCGTGGTTGAAGGAGGTCGAGGGGGGAGACCTAAGGTCACTTTCTCTGAGGAAGGGAGAAGGGCTCTAGCGGAACCCTATAATGACTCCGTTGTGGTCAAGGTGATAGGAAAATATTTTAGTTACATAGTCTTGTCGCATAAACTCAGATATATTTGGAAATTTAAAGGAGGATATGAGATCCTAGATGTATGAAATGACTACTTCCTGGTGAAATGTGTTTTGAGGGAGGATAAAGAGAAAGTCCTACTCGAAGACCTGTGGATGATTGAAGGTTTTTACTTGTTAGTAAAACCTTAGTCTTTTAATTTTCATTCAACAGAGGGCTCCTTTAGTTCTATGCTTGTTTGGATCTGTTTCATTGGTTTAAATATACTGTATTGCCAAGAAAAGGCCATGCGACGTATTGCGGTGGCAGTCAGCAAGATGATAAAAGTAGATATGGCAACCAAAGAAGCGGAGAGGGAAAAATTTGCCCGAGTCTGCGTACAGATTAACTTAAGCGTTCCAGTGATAGATGAGATTGAAGGGGATGATGTGGTATACAAAGTAGAATATGACATCTAGAGCTCATTTGTGATTCATGTAATTGCTACGGTCACATAACTGTAGACTGCGTGACGAACAACAAAGACGTGATGGCGGAGGGAGGGTTCCCAACATCGAAAAACCTTTGTCCGAGCAACACAACCATCGAAACTGATGAAGGAAAATAGGGGTTCATTTTTGGCAATTTTTCAAAAATTACAGAAAATTAGGAAAATACGGATCTTCTGCCTAAGACATTGCATGGGGAGATCATAGTTAATAATGTAGCCAATCAAGAAGGTACAGGAGATGGGTGGACCAAGGTGAAAAAAAGAAAAAAAAGGAAAGAGTTTGGAGAACAAACAGGCTTCCAAGAAAGCTTTTGGGCCCAAGAATATAAAGCTCATTTTCAAAAAATCAATGGTGGTGGCCAATCTCTATAAAAAGACAATGAAGACTGGACTGAAAACAAACCAACCCAATTTTTCTAGCAAAAACTTTAAACACGTTGGTAATTACCATTTGCTACCATGAAGTGTTGAGACAAGACCAAATGGATGTAAAACAGAAACACTTATTTGCTACTTCACAAGGAAGCAATTAAGACCCAGGTTCCTCCAAAACTAGCTACAGGATGGAGGAATGAAAGAACCGGTTGGAAGGATGCTCAAGCCTGATGGGAGTGATGGCAGAAAGGGAAAGGAGTCGCCGTGGAGGGGGTTACTGGTCTCTAAATCAGGTATTTTTGTGTTTTTCATCATAACCTTTGTTGTTGTCGATAGTGAAAATTTAAGTATTCTAGCATGCAATGTGAGGGGGGTGTCTTGTAAATTAGCTTGTGTTCATTAAAAAGGAGATTGTAAAACAACATAATTTTACTTTCTTTATTGTTATTGAAACACATATTGTTTTTTATAAGATGAAATCCTTTTGGGATAATTAGGGTTATTATAATGTCGGCATATTAGAGGCCAGGGGACACAGTGGGGGGTATATGGATTTTGGTGGAAAAGTCTTGGGGAACTAGCAGATTGATTGATATCACTGAGCATTGTGTTACTTTTGAAGTGGCGAAGGGTACTGGTATGTGGATGTGTAGTGTGATTTATGCTCCTCCTCAAGCTTAATATCAGAAACTTCTCTAGGATTATCTTCACAGGATTGCTGATAATATTTCTTGCCCTTGGCTTGTTCTCTGAGACTTCAATGAAGTGCTTTTATCTTCTGAGGTAAAAAGGGGAAGCTTTTAATGTGAATAGAGCTCAATCTTTTGCTATTACTATCGATAATTGCAGACTAAAAGATATGGGAGCTAAGGGAAGGAGATTATCTTGGCAGAGGAGAGTGAAAGGAAGTCTTGATATGGCAAAAAAAAATGGATAGGGCTTTCATAAATATAGATTAGTACCTCCTTTTTCCAGAGACTTATTGAAAAATCCTCGGAAGATATCACTCTGACCACTTACCTATCCTAGTTAAGAGTCATCCAGATATGGCTTTGAAGAAAACTAGAATCTGGCCCTTCAGATTTCAGGCTACGTGGACCACTCATCCCCTCTTCCGAGAAGTGGTCCACAAGGCTTAGGACTCAGGATTGCCAGATGTAGCTAGAAGTTTAGTTGTTGTTAAAAAGGATGCGCAGAAGTTTAACTCAGAAGTCTTCAGCAACATTTTTGTTAAAAAAAAGGAGCTCGAAAAGAATATTAACATAGTTCAGCTCTTCTTGGAGCAGACGGATGATCCTTGGCTTAGAGAGGAAGAATATAAATTGCAACAAGAACTGAACTCTATCCTTCTCAGGGAAGAACTCTATTGGTTCCAGAAGTCGAAAAAAAAGTGGGTTAAATTCAGAGATAGAAACACAATCTTTTTTCACCTCTAAACCATTGTTAGAAGGAAGTGAAATAAAATCCACAGTCTTATGCTTGAAGATGGAATATGGTCGAATGATGAATGTGTCCTTCAGGAGGAAGCAAACAAGTATTTTCAGAGACTCTTTTGTTCTAGAGAAGATGTGGATATGGGCTGTCTTGACAGAATCCCCCTCCCCCAGCTTAGTAAAGAAGCATTTCAAACTATGTTAGAGCCGGTTTCAGTTGACAAGGTAAGAAGGGCTGTTATGGAGATGGGTGCATTTAAAGTGCTGGGTCCAAATGTATTTCAAGCAGTTTTTTTCAAGGAGTATTGGGATATAGCTGGGATTGATGTTTGGCATATTGTGTGTTCTGTGTTTGCAGAAAAGACCTTAGATTCTTCCATTTTTGAAACTCTTATTGTCTTGATTCCAAAAGTGTACAACTCGACGATCATGAAAGAGCTCAGACCCATTATCCTGTGCAATGTAATTTACAAAATTATTACTAAGGTGTTGGCCAATAGATTTCGCCCTTTCTTAACGGAAGTAATTGGCCCGTTACAAGGGGAATTCATTCTTGGAAGAGGCACAAGTGAGAATATCATCATAGCTTAGGAGATTCTCAATTTCATGCGGAAGACTAGGTCCAAAAAAGGAGTTATTGCCTTCGAAATTGATCTTGAAAAGGCATATGACAGGGTAGATTAGAGATTTCTTCAACAAACTCTGAGGGGCTTTGGGTTTTTGCCTAGCACCATTAATTTGATTATGAGATGTGTATGCTCCTCTTCTCTTTTGATTCTTTAGAATGTAGAGCGATTGCAGAATTTTAATCCTCACAGATATTTAAGGCAAGGTGACTTTTTATCTCTATATCTCTTCGTCCTATGTATGGAATGCTTGGTTTGCCTTATTTCCCATTACGTGTCAAACAGTGCTTGGATACCTGTGGCTATTAAGAAAGGTGGGCCAAAAATTTTCCATCTTATGTTCGTAGATGACCTCCTCCTCTTCTACGAAGCTATCAGGCCTCAAGTTGAGATAGTCATGAGGGTTTTGGATCTTTTTAGTAAGGCTTTTGGGCTCAAGGTTAATCTAAAAAAATCTAAGGCACAATGCTCCAAGCATGTCACTCAAAGAAGAAAAGAGGTCCTATATAGAGTTTTCCACATTCACTTTATTTAAAATCTCGGCAAATATCTAGGGATTAATATTGGGCATGATAGAGAGAAAAAAAAGATAGTGCAAGAAGTTATTGAGAAGGTTCAAGGGAGGTTAGCCAACTGGAAAGGCCATATGCTCAATAAGGCAGGACGTTTGTGTTTGGTTAAATCAGTTTTAACATCCATTCTAGTTTATCAAATGCAAATTTCTTACTTTCCTTCCTATACTTGTGATAAAATTGATTGCATGATAAGGCAATTTTTTTGGAAAGGCCAGTTGGACAGGAGGGGTTTATCCCTTGTTAGCTAGAAGAAGGTCATGACTCCAAACAGATATGGAGGTCTTGGGGTGTAAAAAACTAGGTGTGTGAATATTTCCCTTCTTGAAAAGTTGGTTTGGCAACTCATAAATTGTACTGACAAGTTATGGATAAAACTTTTATCAAACAAGTATTTACTAATGGTAGAGGGTTTGAAGCTGTCGGTGGAGCCTCTTATGTCTGGACAAATATTATAAAGGCTTTCAACAGCCTAAAGGAAGGTTTTGAGTGGAGTTGTGGTAATTCGGATCAATCTTTGTAGTTTGATCGCTGGTCTCCGTTGGAAAAGTTAGCAGACACCCTCCCTTATGTAAATATATATGATTCTCAACTCAATATTGCTGATGTTATACATTATGATAGATAGAATTTTAATAAGCTTTACTCGCCTCTCCCCAATCATGTCAAATTGGATCTTGAAACTCTGATCGTTCCTAGACACAACTCCCATGGACCAGGATGCTTTTGGAAAGCGGCTTCTTCCAAGGAGTACACTGCCAAATGGAGATATTTGTGGTTGGCTAAAAGGAAATACTAGTGGGATGAGAATAAAAACGAGAATTGGCTTTGGAAGATTTGTATTCCTGAGAAGATCAGATTTTTGTTGTGGTTATCGCTTCACAATGCAGTCCAGACGGAGGTGTTTAGATACAATCATAGCCTCTCTGTCAGTAATTCTTGTCATCGGTGCAGGAGTCAGCCGGAATCGATTCTTCACTGCTTCTGAGACTGTGAGAAAGCTAAAGTTGTTTGGAACATTCTTGATCTCTCTCTTCTTGACAATAATGAATTGACTGACTTCTCATCTTAGCTTAGATGGAGTATATCAAGGAGGGAATGGCTTACGGCATCTGGTATTTGGTGGATTTGGTGACATTGGTGCCAAGATATTTTTAATCCTAAAGAGCCTTGGCTGGAAAAGAAGGTAGCAATGCTTGCTAGAAGTCTGAGTTATGAGTTGATGTCCTTGGGGAACAACAAATCCGTCCTCACTATTATAGATTAGAGATTCAAGTGGGAGCCTCCCCCAAACATACTACAAAGTAAACTGTGATGCAAGTATCTTCCGAGACGCTCAATTGGCTATGTTTGGTTGTGTCTTGAGGGATGACAAAGGAAGTTGGGTGTTAGGCTGTTCCGGCACTCTCCCCTTTTGGCACATAACTCGATATGAGTTGTTGGCGGCGTGCCAGGAGCTTAATTTGGCTTGGAAAGCAGGCTGCAGGCATATTATCTGTGAAACTGATTTTCTAGATGAGTATCTAGTCATAACTCACAGTGATAATGACATTGTGGTCAATATTCACGAGCTTTTAGCTAGGAATTGGGATATTCAGTCATCATATCTGAAGAGAGGGAAATAGCATTGCTGATTGGATGGCAAAAACTGGCGCTAAGAGTGAGATGGGTTATGTTACCTAGATCAAGCTTGGAAAAGAATTGAAACAACTTTTAATGAAGAGTAAAGTATCGTTTTTGTCCCCAACGTTTGGGGTAAGTCCCAAAGTTATCCCTAACGTTTCAATCATCCTATTTAAGTCTAACGTTTCAAAATTGACTCAATGTTGTCCTGCCGTTAGGGACGTTAACAGAATTGACGGCGGGACAAAATTGAGACGATTTTGAAACGTTAGGGACTTAAATAGAACGAAAACATTGGGGACGAAAACAATACATAGAAATAAATTTTAGTTTTATCCTTCAATAATATCAATTTTTTACTGTACATAGTATTTAATTATTTTTTAATCACATCTAAGTAAATTACACTTAATCACATTACTTTCATTCTAAATAAATTTATTTTTTTTATAATTTTACACTTAAAGTTATAAATTAATATCAAAATATAAAAAAATTTATTTAGAATGAAAATAATGTGATTAAGTGTAATTTATTTAAATGTGATTAAAAAATAATTGAATATTATGTACAGTAAAAAATTGATATTATTGAAGGATAAAATTAAAATTTATTTCTATATATCATTTTTATCCCCAACGTGTTCGTTCTATTTAATTCCCGAACGTTTCAAAATCGTCTCAATTTTGTCCCACCATCAATTCTGTTAACGGATCCCTAACGGCAAGACAACATTGAGCCAATTTTGAAACGTTAGGAACTTAAATAGAACGATTGAAACGTTAGAGACAATTTTGAAACTTACCCCAAATATTAGGGACAAAAACGATACTTTACTCTCTAACGAAAAAAAGTTTGGTTTAATCTTGTGTGCTCTACTCTTTGAACTTATCTTTTTCTTTTTCTGTTTTTGTTTTTTCATTTTTAGACAAAAAGAAAAAACTTATTTTACATTTTTTTTAATTTTCACTTAAATTGAGATGATCTATTTTTTATGGAAAGTTCTACCTAGCCCAAAATGGTCCCGTTGGCCAATAAATGAAACATTAAACGAGTGTTAAGATTCATTCCATGTAAAATGAACACAAATACACAATTCGTGTGTTTTGACCTAACTCTAACACGTCGAAGCTTTTCCACTATGGGGGGCTGGATTAGGACCTAACATTACGGCAAAATGAAGAAATACTCAAGTCAAACGACCTTAACACACGCATTTATTTAAATTGAAATAGTCAATAATCAACGTTCCAAAACATCGGCTTGTGGATTACTTTGTAGCCTAATAACCTAGTCAACCGTGATAAATATACTGAAGGCTATTTTATAGGAAGAACTAGCAAGAAAGAGAGAAAAAGAAAAAATAAGACAGTATCTAATGAAATAAGATTATTGATAAATTAGATTACCACACGTCCACACGAAAACGATTCATCGATTAAATTACTAGTTATAAAGCAACACTATTGGCAAGTCATATAAATACATCTCATCAGGACAATTTAGATTGATATTTAAAAACATTAGGAGAGGTTATTAACACATGTCACTATCATTCGAGATATATATATATGTAAATATCTAAAAATAAAATATTATTTTAACTTCTGATGTTTGTCATAAATATTTTATTTCATCTTACTTTTATTTTCTAATAATTTTTTTTCTTTTAATAATACCATCTTTTCTTCATTGTTATCTTGATTGCAACAACAATTGTAATTGTGGGGATAATTATAGTAATTTAGTAGTAAAAGTGGCAGAAACTTAATTGAAAAAGACGATAACGACGAAGAAAAAACAATCTTTTTAAAAAAAAAAATTGATAAGATATTATAAACAAAATAGAATAAGACATTTGAAATAAGAGTAAAATATTTCAAACATTAAAACAAAATTCATTAAGACTTAGCTTAGACATTTAAAATTAAAATATTAGCTTTCTTTTTATCCAAAATACTTTTTTAGATATTTAATTACTCATCTCACCAATTAAATTTAAGATTAATTTATTTTTTTTAATTTTATTATTCACATTGTTCAACAATATTATTGTCTATTTATATTTTTTCGATCTCTTAATCTATCCTCGTCAAGATGGACATTTTATGAAAATCAAATGACAATATATGATTTAAACAGTGGTGATAGACACATGGCGAAAACATTATTCATTATTTAAAATTGAGAGGATCTATTCTCGTTACTCAGTGCTTGTGGCACGAACCTACCCAACCATAAGATGCATTGACGCAGTGTCAACAAGAAAGTTAGGCCATTCAACAACTTCAACTTTAAACCAAATGGAACATAGAAAGTAAAAAATTAAGATACATAAAAAACATTTCCATTCCAATTTCACATCGTTTGTTTCTGTTCTTTTTTTTTCAACCCCCCACAACTAATATCCCCTTTCCCTCATTTTCTTGTCCCAAATGTCAAATAGAGCAATAAATGGTAGACATCAGCTTACCAATTCTGAGCTACATGACCATATGAAGAAACCTTTAATGCTGGTTACTCATTCATTGGATTCAAATCACAAGCCAAGTGAGATGGAAGGGAGTGGTGACTTGGGGGGGTTACAGATTCAGTTTTCTTGTATACCATAATAGTACAGTGTGGGCGATCCATCTCCGATTCGATCACATTTAGGTAACAAGATCCATCTCACTTGTTCTTCAACTAATATGTGTATACTTTCACTATTTCCTTTTTCCTACCAATAAAAAAACACTAATTTACTGAACGTGCTAACCCGAGGTGCACATATAAACTGATAAGCAAGTGGCAGGGGAAAATAATCTCTGAAAGATTGCTGAGGGTGCCTGCTGATTCTTCTCATACACACTGTCGTGGACGGAAACTTTCGTTCGACAATAAAGAGCTGATTAATGTTTCGAGCCTTTTTGCACCCGGGCCAGGCCTGAGGACCGTGGTATTACCAATTTCAGTGCAGGGATCAGTCCCATTCTCCCTGCTTCCTATGCACCACCCTCCTGGAACAGCCATTCCAGGACCTCTGGATAATAGCTCGGCATCAATTTTGTCCATTACTGGATCTTCTCTGTGGAACTTCCTCGCAAAGGGAGCATTGCTATCGACCATCTTTTGCATGTCCGCAAGATTAAGGTAGTGGGGGTGCTGCTTGGGAGGATTGTCCCAAGAAATGTAATGCAGATCGCTGTTCACTGTTGTGTTCTTGAACTCTTGAGCATTACAGATAACAGTGTGAAAGTATCCTTCCGGGGAAGATATGAAATTCGTGTAGTACATAAGAGCAGTCCGGGGCAGGTTGTCCCAGCCCCATATGCAGTAATCAATGAATGATCTTGAGAGTGCCATCCAAGCAGAACCTAACAGGAGAGATTAAAGAAGTTTTAGGTCATCATTTATGATAATGCTCTCACTTCCACAACCTAAACTTCCATGTTGCTCACTACTTAAACTTAAATGATAAACTATGCAGTCAAGATGCATAACAAAACTATCATATACAATCAATTTAAATTCGATCACAAGAAAATCAGAACACTGAAATTGGACCAATGGTTCGACATACATTAACTGAAAGAAACATATAAAAAGTGTTCTAGGACTGCCGACTGCAGCCATTTCATGGGAAGTTTTCTATCATTATGGTGAAAATTTAGATGTCAGCAAAATCCTAACCTCCTTAATGTCCTACGTTCAGCCATACTATAATTTGAACTATTCTGGAAACATGTTGGAAAATCAGAAGCTACTTCAATATCTATCTGGACAAATAACAGTTATGAACAGAGTCTAGCAAGAAGAAACCATATATTTGGCATTTATTCAGGAAACAGCATGATGGAATAGATTCACCTTTTATGATTACTTCTTAAGTATTATCCCTAGAGGCCAGATAACGTTTCAAGCTAATACAAAATTAAATTATATTACAAAAATTGATCATGGAACTATGGAAGGAACCAAAATTTTATTCAGAATCTAGAACACGTTTTATTGCAAAAATAACATGTCAGCTTATGCCATGCAATAGCAGCATTCTAAACTACATAACATTGGCCAAATCCTGACAAAGTTGTTGGAAACTTTCAACTTCAATGCACATAAAAGTATAAATAGGGTCACACAAAGACAAAAATCTTCATTCACAATTCCTGAAGCTCTACGTGACCAACCACATGGCAAATCAGAATAGATGATGATGCTGTCTTTGATTCAAAAAGTGCAGCATAGAGAATTCATATATTAACATAAATAACCACAATTTCCTGTTGGTGTCATAATTTTCCATTTCCATATACAACCTCATTTGTTTAAGAGACAAGTAGGCTAAGGGTACAGTTATCAGAAAGGACAAATCAATTTTGGAGCATAACATAAGAAAACAAATATTGCAGTCGATCAAAAAAACAGAAAGTTCTACTAAACAAATAAAAATTAAAAGTCATATGCTCATTCACACCAGATATAAATGGATTCACAATCACTAAGAGGCGCAAAAAGTACCCGAAAAACCGCAAAAGGTTTCTTCAACTCATATGAAATCGATGACTGATGATGCAATATAATAAATACATGAATGGTTTCTGAATCTTCAAATGAATTACATCAAAATCAATTCAAAGGAATTTCCTCCAATAGCGTAAACCCTTCAGAAAGCTAGGTCATTCCAAAAAAGTCACCGCTATCTAGAAACATACAAATCGATGGAAATTTAATAGAGAAAGAACAAAATCATTCACCTGTGAAAAGCTTGAATGCTGTAGGCCTACTTCTCCGTTGTGTTACCCAGAACACATCTTGCTTCTTGTTCATGTACAACCCGGGATCAACAATTATTGGCCTTGCACGCTGGTGACTACAAAAACAACACAAAAAGTTATCTCAATGAAATAATCAACAATTTGACAAGAATAAACAAATTCAAAGAAAACTCACT
>NC_029794.2:125106333-125118747 GCF_000816755.2 Arachis ipaensis
CAAGTACGAAAACGTGTGCAGCAGATCTGGTTCACCAAAAACAAAAACACCATTGAAAACAATAACAATAATTCCAATTCTCAAATCAATTAACTAAATTGTACGATTCGAGCTTCCAGGATCAAGTGTTCACTAATTTAAAGAGAAAGAACGAACCGTCTTGAGTAACAAGGGGGTAATCGGAGGCACTGAGATTGATGAACCAATCCCAGTCACTCGATTCTCTCAAGAGAATGGCGGCAGCGTGGAGCGTGTTAGCCACCATGGTAGGTCCTCGATACGTAACAAGGTTAGCTTTCTCGATCACTCTCACATTCTGGAACCTTCGGAAAAGCGCGTGGCTCCTAACAAACTCAACCAGATCCGCACGCTCCTCCTTCGATGCCTCAAGGTCGAGATGCACGACGTAACGGTTGTTAGGGTGGTAGAGCGCGAGGAGAGTCCGCTTGACGGAGGCGCCGTCGCCGGCGGAGCCGGAAATGAGGTAGGCGAGGCGAGGCGGAGGAGGGAGGTGGGAGGGAGGGGGGACGTGGAGCTTGGATTCGACAAAGATGGAGTATGACGTGGCAGTTATGGAGCGGTAGAATGGGAGGATTGAACCGCCGGAAGGTGACGTCAGCGTTGCGAGGAAGAGAAGGAAGAGAGAGAGTAAGGAACCGATTGCGAGTGGGAAAACCCATTTTCTTTCTACTGATTGGTGCTGCTGCTGGTGCCTTAAGTGCATGTAGTAGTTCTTGAATTTCTTCATTCTTTTCAGGGGTTTCTTTTTTCTGGTTTTTGAATCAGACAAAGAAACCCACCTGTTATTTCTTAAGCTGAATGAAGCAGCAGTTAGGTGGCAAAGAACAATGAATATTAAAATAATATATATAGGAATAATAAGAAGAAAGAGAGGTTGTCTTTTAAGAACACACTGTGTTTTTGTTTCTGATGTGTGTGATTTGTCTATATGGTGTTTGTTTTTTAAAAGAAAAAGAAAAACTAATAATTATATGAGCAGTAACTAAAGTACAATACAAGGGCTGCTTGAATAATTTGTCTTGCCGTGACTGAAAGGTTATAAAAGTTTGGTGCGGTGGCTTTGAATTCACACTTGTTTCTGGCTCTGGGTTTTAACTTTTAATGATGCGGTTTATTAATGAACTGATTAGCTGAGGGATGAGAGTGATTAAGATTCGGATTAGAAGCAGACAATTATCTCTATTTTGTGTGTGTTGACTGTTGAGATGGGTTTCTATTTTTTTTTAATTAGTTTCTTTTACCTAAAGTGGCGTAGTGGGAAAAACGTGTTGCTATTTAGAGGGGGTTTATGGTGTAATTGGTGAGAAAAAGGAGTTGAGGTTGAGGGTTTGCAACTGTTTAGAGATTAATGATTGTAATGAAAAATAGTATGTGGGTGCGTCATGCGTTTGTTGAGGAAGGTTTAAAAAGGGTATTTTCACTTCATTAACGTTTAGGCTACATTTGTTTACAAGCGTGACAAGAAAAAATAAAATCATATTTGACAAACAATTAATCTCTACATTAAAATTATTTAATTAATTAAGTCCAACCAAATAGTTTTAACTTAATTCACTTTCACGGCCGTTATTTCTAACAAGATTTTGAGTCAACATACGAATATATATAACTTGTCTTTTTTATGTAAATTTCGTTTCATTTCTCGAATTTTCTCATTTGCATCTCTTCGTTCTGTTCCATCTCTGCATTTTTTGCGTTTCTCTTTCTTCTCGATGTTTTCTTCGTTTTTTGCGTTCTCTTCGTTCAAGTTTAATGTTCTTTTATCTGATTTGAAGATTTTGATCAAAACTTTTGAAATCAAGCTGTGAAATCAGGTTTGAGCAAGTATTTTGTTGTCGAAGATAATGAACGATTCAAGTTCAGATTGTCAATTGAACTGGAGCGAAGTGGATTATTATTTTGAATCGAATCAAGTGGTTGAGGTCTGGTTCGATTCTAGTTATGTAGTTCGTTGGTAGTTTATGATTCTGTAGGTGAATAATGTTGTTTTTGTATTTGAAAATTAATGTTCATGGTCAATGACGGATCCAGAAAATTTTATTAGTGGGGACAAAATATGTATAACATGATAATAATTTTATAATTATATTTTATTATTATAAAGAATGTTAGAGAGTATAAAAAAATTGTTTTTAGTATCTGAGGAGTTGAGTGAGATTTTGCATCGCGCTTATGATAATGCTATGGTTGAGATGCAAGAACACAAAGCCAAAAGCAAAAGAAAATGTTCGTTATATCAGACGATGCTTCGTTGGAAGACATTATCGAGCTTCAAAGCCCTCCACGAGTTAGAACAAGAGGACGTTCAAAAAATAGATTGGGATCGAACACGGAAAATCAGATTGCAAATGCTGCAAAGAAAAAGAAAAAGAAGACTCTAAGTGAGGTAAAAGTGATGTTCTTTAAATAGAAAAAAATTGAGTTTATACGTGTTAATTGTTTTGCTAATATGTGATTTACCTTTTGTAGTTGAACCTTTTTTATGGTACAGTCAAATTTCAGTCATTATCATGAACATATTATGAATTATCAGTTCAGATATTCAAGACAATAAGATAGATTTTCAGTGTTTTTATGAATCTATTTCGTTGTTATTTAACACAATTTCGATGTAATCTATGTAATGTTCTTTTTTTTATGAAAATGAAGTTTAGTATTTATATTTTTTTGTTTTGTTTTATTTTACCATATTTTGAAATTAGTTTCTTCAATTATATGATGGGATTTGTTTGTATTAAATATAAAATACACAGATAATTTAATACTTAAGTAGTGTAGAAATTCAACCTACTGAATTCGGTGTTTATTTGAATAGTTTTTGGTATATTTGAGAAGTAATTCAATGTATTATAGAATTTATTTTTCTTTTCCTGCATTTTTTGAGCCTGGATTCATTTAGATTAACAGCATTTCAATATAGTACAATACAAATAGGTTCATAGAAGTTTAATTTTACAAAGAAAATTTATGAAAAACTTGAATTGAATATTTATAAAGATACAATGTATGTATTTGTTTGAACTATACATTGCACAGACAATTGTACACAACCAATATAGAAATTCTTAACAATTTACAATATTCAAACTATGTTCTATCAATATCTCCTGATTCCAATATACAGTAAAGACTTAATAATGCAGCAGATGGCCTGGATAGTTTGATGGCTTCAGATTCTTAAATGGCTTTATCTCTGAGTTGATTCATTTCGTCAAATAGAATGAGTGAAGCATATTCGACTTTAAAATGATCAACTTGTTCCTAGAGTTTAAAGAAATTTCTTGATTAAAATCCGTTAATTTAGTAATAGAGAGTTTTCTATTTTTAAAGATAGTTACCTATTTCCAATTCTTCCATGAATAATTTTCCTTTTTCATCTTTTTTGGGTCAATTATCTCTAGCATTTCATCACATATATTGCACAATCCCATCTAAAAACAAAAATAAAATAACACATTAAAATAGGACAGTAATAACAAAAACACAGTAAAATTTATTAAATAAAAAGATTTGATACCTTGTTCGCTGCCCACTGATGTTGACGTATGGTGCTTCCACACCCTCATCCTTGTCTATCAAAGGCTTTTCTCTAGCAAACACTCTCATTTGTGAAATTATGAAGTCCTAAAAACCAAAAACCAAGTATAAGAAACTCTATATTTAACACCAAATTACACCAAAATGAATAAATGATAACGTCACACAAATAAACAACTTACAACAAATTTATTAAGTTTTGTTATGTCTTCTGAAGGAGATCTTTTGTTTAATGAGTCAAGGACATGAAATTTCTTCTTTTCAACATCCGCCATCTATATCCAGCAATGCTACATATAGCAAACTAGAGAAAATATCTGAAGTTTGGCCAGATAGAATAATATTTTAGTTTAATTGACACCTAATGTAAGAATTGTTTAAGAAGTTTTATAAATGAAAGCTTACAAATGGATGGGATGCAAGTTTTTTTTTGGTCTAAAAACGGAATGTAGTCTTGATAGTCTATAATCTGAAAGGGCTTGTTAGTTTCTGGATGAATGAACTTGCCCTCATGACTTACCAACGCGGCATTCTGCAAAATTTGTATAATACACCGAAAGAAATAGTTACAACAAACAATATATTTTTAAAATACACCAAAATTTCAATGTACTACAGCTTACCACAATATCAGAGGGGAGACAGTATATAAATTTTTCAAATCTTTCAATTTTTTGTTGTTCAGAATTCGACACATACATTGCCGAGACAACCTACACAAACAAAAAACTCAAAGTTAATATATATGGCACAACTCATAAGAAAATTATTAATGTTATTCTAGTATTACTAGATTTTCGATATCTGATTTGGCTTTTAAAGAATCAAAGTGCATTCTGATTATTTCCAGGTGAGATTCATGCTTTACCTTAAAAATCATCTCTCACTCATTAGAGTTTCCATCATCATAATTCTTGATATTTGTGATCCAATGAAAACATTTTTTTCTAAAGATCGCCTGTTATTTTCTTTTTTTCTCACTGGAGTTTTGAACTTGTCAAAGAAGTTCAGTTGTAGGCTGTACCTTTTTTGGTGAGAGACTTTTTTACTTAGCATAATTTAATGCTGCTGCAACCCTAGTATTTATGACTTCAACTAACTCTTCCACTAATATTGGGCTGTCTTGAGATTTTTCCTTGTCAGCTGGTGGTTCACCCTCTTGAGTAAGTGTAGCTTTCTCACTTGATTGAGAGAAGCCAAGGCTAAATGATGGTGCAGAAAAGTCATTCTTCAATGCAGCGTTGGCAATCATCATTATTCTATTATTCACGACTTGAGCGGGTGGTTGACTGCATAGTGACACATAAAATAGTTTAAGAATATACAGAAAATATTGAAAAAGAACTTTATTAAGTAGAACTTACACATTAGTAGAGCTACTTTCTCATGAGATTCTTATCGAGGATGTGGAAGTTGTGGAGGACTGCAGGATTACAGAAAGAAATTTAATTAATACAACTAGGGGTGGCAAGCGGGGAAGCCCGTCCCGCCCCATCGAAAGTCCGTCCTGCTCCACCGAGTGAGGTGGTCCTAAAATCCCACCCCGCCCTGCCTAACTGCAGGCTGGTGGGCTAAGCCTGCGAAATCTCCTCTTTTTTTTTTACTATTAACTATTAAATAATATATATAATTTCATAATCATTTTAATAAATTTATAATTTCTAAAGGCATAAAAAATTATAATTTTTATATTCACAAACATTAAAGTCTTCGTAATTATAAATATTGTCTCCAAAGCAAAATAAATATAATCCAAAACACTCAATTTTCATCTTCATTCTCTTGTAAGTTGGATTGGGAGAAGTTGGATTTTGGCAAGAAAGTTGCAAAAACATCCCCTTGCCAAAAAAACGAAGCCCGGCAGGAAAGCCCGCCCCGCCCCTCCAAAGCTCGCGGTTTAAGCGGTGCGGCTTAGGCGGACTTTTGCTATTTGGCGGTCCCAATTTTTCAGCCCGGCCTGCCTTTTCTGGCGGGTTACGCAGACTGGCCCGGCGGATTTAGACCCGTTTGCTACTCCTAAATATAACCAAATCAAGTGCACCACAATTTACATGAAATACTCCGAACTACGAGCTAAATATACCACTATTTAAAAATACATGCAACTCAATAAAACATCCACAAAATGACACCAAAACAACAAAAGTCCCTCAAAATGGACAAAATCAATATTCTGTTGTCTAGTTACAACAAAAAGAGGACAACAACACCAGGTGCACCGCAAATCAAAAGCAATACAGCGAATGACAAACTAAATACACCGAAAATATTAGAAAAGAAATTTAAGTAATATTTATGTATTAATAGTTTTTTCTTCTATATCTTCCTCCCTGAAAGACTTTTTAGCAGTTTGTTGATTCTGGGAGGACTTGAGACAGGTGTTTCTAAAGGAGGAGCACATACTTGAAATGGAACTCTATGGAAAACAAAAAATGAAAAAGTTAATATGGAGTAAACATTCTATTGCAAATGATTAACTCAATGGATAGAACATTGAAAGTGAATTGGAAAACTCACATGTCTAATGATTCTGATTGAGAATAAGTCTGTTTTCGAAGAACAATCATTTGTCCTTTAGGATTATCATCTATTATTCCTTCATTATCAGGAGCTGGTTCATTCAATGATTCTTCTTGTTCTTTAAACCTGAAATACAACGAAATCATCACAACTACACCTCAAGCATTCAATAAAAATACAACTTCTGTTGTATGAGAACTTATTACATAGTTGCAATTTTTTTCTTGTATAAAATCTTAAAGGACTTTTTTTCTAAAAAAAAATATATGAAATCAGAAGCAGAATATGGTAGCACAAGAATTAAAGAAATGGTAAGAGAAACAAAAATTACATGTTATCACTTGGTTGATTTACAGTGCTCTGATAATTTGTCTGTGTTAGAAACATAGGATCATTTTCACTTGCCAAATTTACATGTGGCATTCTAAGGAGAAAATAAACATTATTCAGTAAAACTAGAGTAATTACATAAGGTTTTAGAAAATTTTAGCAAAGAAAGAATTTCAGACATTGAATCTTACGTTTGCAAAAAATTATAGTGAGCTTCTGTGGAGTGGAACCCAGTTTTTGGAATATCAATGGTTTTTTCCTGTATTCTGGAAAACCAAACAATCATTAGGGAAAAAAACACAATAAAATTGAGAAAATACACCGAAAAGCACCACATACTTTTCTGCAGGCTTATCATTTGTTTTTTTCAATCTTGCTTTTCTTATTTCTTGTATTTGTTCACTTCTGACAGTACATGCAAAAGATTCTGTTTATAAATAAATAAAATTTTGATGGAAAAAACATAGCATTACAATGATAGTTTCTAAATTTTACTCATTATCAGATTCAGTTTCTTTTTGGGAGGATGAGTCCTCAGTAACATGTTTTCTTTTTTTGGATTCAATCATGAAAAAGCAAATAATCTACAGGCAAATAAACACAATAAGATTGATAAAATACACTGAAAAGAAACACTTATTTTTTTGCAGGTTTTTTTATTTTTTTCTTTAATCTTCTTTTTCTTATTTTCTCGCTTTCTTCACTTCTGACAATACATGCAAAAAATTCTATTAATAAATAAAATTTTGATGAAAATGAAAAACATAGTATTACAATGATAGTTTTTGAATCTTACCCATCATCAAATTTAGTTTCTTTTTTGGAAGATAAATCCTCAATAACGTGTTTCTTTTTTTTGAATTCCATCATGCAAAAACAAACAATCATCAGACAAATAAACACAATAAAATTAATAAAATACACACAAAAATAATACTTATTTCTTTGCAAGCTTGTGAATTTTTTTTGTCAATCTTCTTTTTTTGATTTTTTTGCTTTCTTCACTTCTGACAATACATGCAAAAAATTCTGTTAATAAATAAAATTTTGACGAAAAAGTAAAACATAGCATTACAATGATATATTCTGAATCTTACTCATCATCAGATTCAGTTTTTTTCTCTAAAGATGAATCTACAATAACGTGCTTCCTTTTTTTGAATTCCATCCTGAAAAAGCAAACAATTATTAGAAAAATAAACACAATAAAATTGACAAAATACATCAAAAAATAATGCTTACTTCTTTGCCATTCTTTTAGGTAGTTTTCTTCTTTTTTGTGTCTCCTCTAAATCATGTTCAGACTTAGACTCAGCAACACTTTTACTTTCTGAAGAAATAGTCTTCTTCTTTTGTGGCTTCTTTTGTTCTTTCTTTTCTTCCTTTCTTTCTCCCTCCCTTCTTTTTGTCTTTTGGTTGTTTTCTTAGTTATGCTCTTTTCACAATGCCCTAAAATAGAAAAAATATTTGTTTACACAATATATTTATAACAAATACAGTGAAATTAAAGAAAGAATTCTATTGAGTTACCATATTATCCTTAATCTTAGTTTGTATTCTTTCAACTAGCAACTCTCTAGTCCAATGTTGCACCCATGGTGGTCCAAGAATTGCATGCAGCGGGCTATTTTTGTGTGTGGATTCATGAAAATATACAATCATCAGAGTATAGAGGTAGCCATTAACAGCATATTTCTTTTGCAATGTGTGATCTCTGATGTCCTTGATGAGAAAGTTGAGCATATGACCACCCCAATTCCGTTCACGTGTTGCGTCCATGTAAAGAATGGACGACAAGTGAACCAGAAAAATTTTGTTTATCGTTGTCGGCAACAAGAAACACATCTGAAGTAGATGCTTGAATTTCAACTGATTTTCCTCCTCATTAGCACTTATCTCCATAATAGAGGTTGTCAATTCCGACAAAGTCTTTCCTTGGAAGTTTCTAATAACTTCCTTATTCTCCTCACTAAGTTCTTGAAAATTAACTTTGGCTGGATAGCATGGCCCTGCCAAAGCAGCAAAAATATTTCAATAACACAAAAATAATTTGATAATACACTGAAATTTAATTTACATAATATATTACAAAATAGATTTTTACCAGATACAGACAAGCCAAGGACAGCTGCTATATTTTTTTGGGTGATCTTGATTATACCATACCATGTGTCCAGTGTGTTATGGTATAGATCAAATGAATATATCAATTCTTTCAAGAGCTTTTGTGGCACATTCATGGGAGGGATATGCATCATATCACCGAATTCTAATTTTTGACAATGTCTTTCTTGAAATTGCTCATATTGTGGTATTTATCGTGAATGGATCTTGTGGAACATTTCAAATCATGATTTTTCTATAAATAAATGAAAATCATGTAAATAAACTATATTTATACAAAAAAAAGTTGAGTTGTTCAAACATATATATGCTTACATTATATTTTGGCGCTTGCCTTTTTGTCATTTTTTCTGTAAAGAATAGAAAAAAAGGTTAATAGGTAACAAGAGCACCAGTTGCACCTCAATTCACATGAAATACACCGAAAGACAAACCAAATATACCGAAACACAAATCAAATACACAGTTAATATTTTTTTATTACATCATACCATGTGAGGTTAAAAAAATATGCAACTCAATGAAACATACATAAAATGATACCAGAAGCACTACAACAAAATTCTATGGGTAGTTACAACAAATCCATGAACAAAATTCCTGAAAAATGGACAAAAATAGATGCAAATCGCTCAAATATATACAAGATAATATCAGAAGCATAAGAACAATATTCTATTGTCTAGTTACAGCAAAAAGAGAACAACAGCATCGGGTATACCTTAATTCACATGAAATATACCGAAAGCCAAACCAAATACACCGAAAAACAAACCAAATGCATTGTTATTTTTTTTATTACATAATACAATGTGAGATCACAAAGACATGTAACTTAATCAAACGTGCATAAAATGGTACCAGAAGCACTACAACAAAATTCTATGGATTGTTACAACAAATCAAAGAAGAAAATTCCTGAAAAATGGACAAAATCATATGCAAATCCCTCAAACACATGCAAATATAGCTTAAACTATACGTAACATTTTTACACCGACCAAACACAGTTATCATCAAATGAAGCGTATAATCAAAACAGTAATACGTACTTCAACGCAAGAACACAAAATGAATCTACTAAACAAACAGAAATATCACTATGTAGTGTTTCGCAATCAAAATGAGAAAGAGAAAAGTGAAAAAATTGGACGATTAGTGAACAGTACCTTCAATAATCTTTCATGTTCTCTTTCTGTGTTTCTTAGTGAAGATTTCGAATTTTGCTTTGAAATTTTCTTGACTTTTCGCGACGATTTTGAGAGATTTTTGAGAGATTTTGAGCCTAGTTTAAATTATGAGCGTTGCAATTTTGATCAAAGGAGAAGAACCATTTTTCATAATAACATTCACGCTATTCAACAGTTGGGGGAGCGCGTGTTTACATACACTCTAATTTGAGATTGGTTTTTATTGGGTTTGGGCCAACTTGATTGCCAAAAAAGCTTGTATATGTGTAGTAGGACTGTTTGACAAATAATATATGAATAGAGACATTGTATTTAAAAACACGAATTAATATATTTTATGTCTTTTCTCTATGTCTTTTCTAACAAAAATACTAATAAAAAACGTAAAATTATTTATTTTTCATTATTTTCTCAAGCTGATCCTGCTTTCTTCTATAATTGTAGTGAGAATAAATTTTAATTTTGGTCAGAATAAATTTTAGTTTTTAAAAGCTTGATATTTTATTCGATTTAAATATTGAAAACCTTACAACATTTAACCGAATGCCAAAATCCAAATCGGGGGGAAGTTGAAAACTAAGCACCGCCTACATTCTTTTTTCAACATATCTTTGCACTAGGATGCTTAATATAGTGTGGAGTAGCATCATTATGCTAGATCATATCATATCATCTGATTCTTATTTTAATTCTGATTTTGTTTTTGTTCAAGTTGGTTTTTTTAAAGGCAAATAAAGTAAATGTTTGAATGATTCAATACACTTGTTTTGAAAAATAAAAATAAAAATAAAAATGAGCTTTTTAATTTGCTAACTTTTACTGATAGTGTCAATGTTAGAATTTCATTTCTTAGATGTTTTAGCGTTTCATTTTATGACCGCTAAGGCTTTTTGTTTAGCGAAAACATTTATTTTGTTGTTCAAAAAAATAAGATCCTAAACAAATACTTGTATGATATAGATATTTCTCTGTTTTGAAGTTTGAACCATATACAAAATAGATTCAAAATTAAAGAATTAATTTATCACGGTAATTGAAGGCCAAAGTACGCACTTCTATTTTTGGTAGAATGACAAACTTACCTATTACATTCTATTTTTGTGCAGATTTTTTTAAAGAACGAGTTACTGGTATCTTTTTTACTAGAATTGGTAGATTAGTATTTAAAAAAAAATATTTTCATAGTTATTACTAAATAGTACATATGGCTTTAATCCAGAAAAAAACCTTTAAAATTATAGAAATTGTGGATAAATCGTGAATTAAGAAATTATAGAATTTTCGAGTTTTGAGTATGCACAAAATATTTCAAGATTCATTAATTTTGTTTTGGCGCATCATTTTGCCAACAGAATAATCGATCGTCCATGTAGTGCATGTGTTTTTAAGAAGTGGTCAACAAAAAATAAGGTGTTATGACTTTGTTGGATTGATGACCCTGTAAAACTTACTCTATATATATTTTGAAATGTAATATTCATATTATTTTGATAAATTTTTTTATTTTATATTGAGGTGTAGATTTTGATATCGTAGTAATTATATATATTAAGAGTAAAACATTAAGAAATAGTTTATAAAAAAATGCTGGAGGTATCGCCACAGAAATTTTCATTTATTTTTATTAGCAATTTGCAGCATTTCTTAACCGCTATGATTTTTTAATATAATTTTCCAAAACATTTTTAGCAGTAGTTTTAAAATAGCTGTGCATTCTTCATCCGACACAATAGTGACAGTTTTGAACCATCACGACTTACTGTGTGTCTCTTACGATAGTTATTTCAGCGATTTTTTAAAACTATTATCGCTTCTGTGTCAACGGTTGATCAGGTAGCGCTTCGAGAACCCCCACGACTTGCATAAACCACCACTACCCGACCAAAAAACTATCGGTAATGTCTTATTTTGTTGCAGTGGAAAGGGGGAATAAAATCATTGTTGTACTTGTCTAGGAATAGAAAAAAAAATTCGCACTGCAGTTACGTGCGATGAGAGAGCTAACAAAGACCTGTAAAATTTTCACGGGAACAGAGATCTGCCCCCATAAATAAATGGAGACGGAACTAGGGATTGAGGTATTTGCTCTATGAAGACCTGCGAAATCTTTGTGAAGAAAAATTTACTTAAATGCACTTATATATGTGTATGTATATATATTTTTATTTTATTTTAATATGTATATTAAAAATTTTGTGTGTATGTTAATTAAGTTAAATTTATATCTAAATTACATTTAATTTAATATATTTAGTTGAATTATATTGATTTTTATTTTGGTTGTATTAATTTTTTACTTTTTTAAATTTAATAGTCATGAATATTCACATATATTCACCTCTCTACAAAAAAATAAACAGAGATCCGTAACAAAAATAAAACAAAAACGAAAGATATTTTCCTAAACTAAAACAGAGATAGAAGAAGAATTTCCAACCTGTTGGAATTCCATTGACATTCTTACCCTATAAACAAAATCATTGCTATATTGAAATTCCAAATTTACAATATTTTTTTTCAAAGTCCACCTTACTTAACATGCCAAACTTAATCATACTTAATGAAATATTAATGAAACTTTTTTTAAAAAAAAATTGCCTAATTTAATCCGTAATTATATAAGATAGAGTAATATTTTAAATCAGATTGAATATCATTTTTAATTGAATAATTTAATTTTTGATAAATTTTA
>NC_029794.2:125118772-125125775 GCF_000816755.2 Arachis ipaensis
GAATCAAACTAATTTTTAATATTTTATTTTATTAAAAAAATAATCTCGTTAAAATTTAGTAAAAATTAAATAAATCTAATGTAATAATTAATTTGTCTAACGAAATAAAAATTTAACCACTTATTTGATGATTAAAAATTGTTATTCAAAGAAATTATATTATATTATATTAGTTTTTTTTTGTTCACGGTATCTTTCAACTCGACAGGTTAAGGACTAATTTGTTATGGATCTGAGCTCCATTTAAGGGTTTGCTATTGGCCAATGAGTTGCTGCATGCACAAGGCGGGATTCAAACCCCCGACACTTGTTTAAGCGGACGAATGCGTTGACTACTCGACCAACCCAAATTGGTTATATTATATTATATTATATTATATTCATTGATTAAACAAGCCCATCTATTAGAAAACGAACCGGAAGAAACACGTTGAATCTAGAATTGCTTTCCCACCCTGTTAAAAAGTCTTAGCATATTAATCAAAAAAGAAAAAAGTCGTTAGCATTGTTAAGCCTAATTGATTTTATCAGGTCATTTTACGTCAATAATCCGAAATTGATTTTTTACCAGTAGTGAAGTTTGTCAATAGGAATGGCAATAAGATGGGTACGTAAGAGTAGATTTTTATCCTATTCAATTTTATCTTGTTTTATAATAATTTGTTTAAAATTGGTCTCGTTTTTATTTGTGAATAATAAAAAATTGAATCTTAACTCATTTTTGTAGGTATCCATTCTAATCCGTCTCTATAATTATTAAAATTTAACAATAAAATAAAATTTTAAAATTTATATAATTATCATCACATATATAACATAAATTAAAATAAAAATTTAAATATGATACAATAACTATTTTATTAATTAAAAATACATATAGAAGAAGAAAGCGAGAGCAGAAGGGGGTAAGGGACTCATGAGGATGGGATACACAGTGAGACATCCGGCGATGCCGAAAAAAGGAATAAGGGGGAGAGTAGGGGCTGGGTATTCCTGGTGTTGTGGAGGAGGGAAAGGGTGTTGGTACGGGGAATGTAGGGTTGAATGGTGGGGTATCTTCGAAGACCTCGTTCAGGGACTATGGAATTTTTGGTAGGCGATAAGATGGTGACTGTTACAGCAAGAAGTGGAGAGTCTGGTATCCCTTGGGTCCGGTTTATGCCAAAGACTCATGCAGCATTAGCTGAACCTTGTCATGATGTTATCATCATCAAGGTGCTTGGGAAGCAATTTAGCTATACCGCCATCACTCATAAGGTTAAGAGTGTTTGGAGGACCAAAGGTGGCTATGAAATTTTAGATGTTGGGTCTGGCTACTTGTTGGTAAAGTTTGATCTTTTGAAAGATCGGGATCGGGTTCTATTAGGGGGACCATGGATGATTGCAAATAGCTATGTCGCCGTCAAACCATGGAGCACCTCTTTTAGGCCCTCTGAGAATTCCTTCGGATCGACATTGGTGTGAATTTGGATATCGGGTCTCAATATTTGGCATTATGATGAGGAAGCCATGTGCCAGATAACGGCTGTCATTGGAGGTAGCGGCGCTGTTGGCTCTAGCAGCAATGTTGCTGGTGGGGCACCAATGTCATCACTACTTCGCCGCCTTAGCAGGGGGACCACGACGACAACGACAACGATGATCGGAATCTGTAGGGGTTAGGGTTTTATTTTTCTGTTTGTCTACTTCATTGTATTCTACTTTTATGAAATTTTATTATATTCAAACTATTTATTTTTAATAAAATAATTTGTTGATTTTTGCTAATTTTAGGTTTCTACTAATAATTTTATTAACAAAAGTTTTAATTTGACTACTAATTATGTGTTAACTATGTCAAAAAAATCAAAATTCTTCCGTAGAATTTATCGATGGATTAATCTGACGGTAACTTAGTGTCTAAACACGTGAAATACCACCAAAATTTCCATCGGATTAATCGGACGGTAATAATCAATCGATCATCTTGAGCAAGAAGAGAAAGAAGGACCAATTGTAATCCTTTGGCTAAGTTCTCAGCAGCGACAAATGCATTGAAAATATTGACGAAAAATTAACCAGTAATTAGCGTCGGGCGAAAAAATATGCCGATAAACAATTTTTGTCGCCGTTTATACCATCAATTTCAGGACAACAGTAAATCTGATGGTACTCAATGTTTTTCTTGTAGTGAGACAAGCAATGGAAGACATCGCATGGATCCAATGTCACAGAGAAAACGGCCTCGAACCTAGTTAGCAAATGGCGAAGGTAGGCAGCGGCGAGGATGCCGATTGGAACGGCGAGCACCTGAATGTGGTGGAGGTAAAGACGTCAACTTCACATCTCACGACAAACAAGGAGCAGTTCACTCTGTTGATCACCATTACTCGAATTGGGAGACCGGCACAGAGCTAGAGGCATCGGACATGGAAGTGCTTCAATGGCTGTTACAACTAGCAGAAGGGAAAGGGATTGGCAGTTTCCGTCAATGATTAATTGTTTCATTCTTCGAATTTTACACACTGCACTCAATATCACTATCAACTAGTACGGGTCAAACTGTCGCTGCAGCAACAACAACCATGCCAAGCGTCAGTGCCGCATTGACTTGGCCACCTTAGCTACATGACTCTTCATGCCACCACAGAATACACCTATATATACACACGGTGATCCTACACGTACAAATATTTTTGTAGTTAAGTCTAATCAAGTTGATATAAGTCCAACAAAAACAATATACACATGCGTTACCGCTTTTTCTTCTATATTTACAATTAAAATACAATTGATGTATCTAATTTAATTTTTTATGTTTATAAAAAAATTTTAATTTTTATGTTTATAAAAAAATTGATAATCAAGCTGTAAAATTTTTTTGATTATTTTACAATGAAAAAGTTGATTGATTTGCTATAAAACTTTTGATGATTTTTTTGGTTGTCAAAGTATTTCTCAATTCGATAGGATAAAGACTAATTCGTTGTAGATTTGAGCTTTATTTAAGGGTCTGCGACTGACTAATAAGTTGGTATATGTACAAGGCAGAATTCGAACCTCGAACATTTAATTAAGTGAATGAGTGAATTGACCACTCAACTAATTCAAGTTAGTTAAATTTTGATTATTTTGATAATTGTTTATTATGCAAGACATGTATAAATATATTTATTGTGTAACACCCTAACTTTTAGCACCTCATGATCGTACTGAAAGCTCAGGTGTTACTTACCTCTAAACCTTTTTATTCTATACTATTTTTATTTAATATTGAGCCTTTGCGAATACGAACCGAAACTTTCACCAAGAAAATGAAGAGTCGGTACTTTAAATCATTTAATCACAAAATTATATATATTCACGTAGCATTATGTACATAGACTTACTCAAAGACCCTCAAATACAATTTCTACCCCTCTAAAAACCAAAACAATAAATGACGAGGGGAAAGTAAAATCTAAGAACACAACTTGTAAATAGAATCTTCTATGCTCTTGTAATTTCGCACTAAGCCTTCGCACCTATAGCTGAAAGGGGTGGAAATAGAGGGTAAGAATTGGGGAGTTCTTAGTAGGATCGGGGTGTATAGTTATATCCATTTTATATATACTTGGTCAGCAACAACAGTCAACAAAGTACGAGCTAATTCAACAATTATAGAACACAAAACCCAATCACAAACACACACAATCATAGAAAACACACTCACAAACAAATATGCGCAAACAAGTATGATGCATGTCTATCCCTAGTGCAGGTAATGAGCTCATCTGTCAGTTTCGACCCGCTCCCGACGCAACTCAGCAACCTTGTTTGAGTTTGGTTTCCAGTGTCATAACTTCTGTAAGCAACCTCTGTCTTACAGGTGCGACTCTCTTGAGCCGATGTATGCAAACATAACCTCTGTAAGCAACTCTGTCTTACAGGTGAGGTTCTCTCTAGCCAATGTATGCAGCGATAACTTCTGTAAGCAACCTCTGTCTTACAGGTGCGACCATCCCCTAGATTGGCCGATGTATCTCTGGAAGCAAATCTCAGTGGACTCACCACCATATCTCTGCTCGTTATTAGCAGGTACATAATCATCTTAGCTCGTTCTTTTTTTCGTTTCTTTTATTCTTACTCTCTACTCTCCTGTGGCAGAGGTTCTTTAGATTCTTTTAATCTTTTCTCTTTGCTCTTTTGTGGCAGAGGTTTCTTTAATATTTTTCTTTCCTTTTCTTTTGTTTCTTCTTCTTTCTTTCTTATTGTTCATAATATAAATCATCTTCATATTGTTCCCTCGCCTTTCCCTAAGTGTCTTATGAAAAAAAATTATAAAGTTCTTTAATTAAGTCTGCGTTCTCTATAGCTTTTAGGATTAATTTGCTTGCTTGCTTACTAATTAATATTACACATTATAATATTCATACAAAATAATATCTTTGATAAATACTAATTAAGTATAATAATAATAATAATGATAATAGTATAAGATTTTTTTTATTATAATTAATTTATTATGATGAGTATTATAGAAATTAATCAAGGATATGACTAAACAAATAAGTTGGAATTGTGTAAAATAACAACATTAAGAAGAATATCATTGAAGAATGAAGATGATATCAAACCAAGTTTGAAAAGCTACTGCACTTACTACCAAACTGAAGAAGGAAAGATTTTTTCTCATTCAAAGCTAATGATTATAGCATTGAAGAGTGCAAGGGCTAGCTTGATCAAATAAGAAATGTTTCAAAAATTGAAGAAGTAGTCAAAGCCCTATATATGAAGAATTCATTCAGGAAAAAAGACAATCAACTTGAGCATAATTCAGATCATATACATAGCGTTTGTGTTTTTTTTTTTTTTAATGTATTTATATTTATCTTTTGTTTAGATTAAATTTATCTTGAGAGATATAAACAGAGAGGTGAACTCTATCATGCTCTCTCTAAAATAAAGGATAAATTACTCCTTGTGGCATATACAATGATTATTGATAAATTATCTTTCAACTAAAGTTCCAAAGTTCGAATGAGATCGTCAAATCTAATTACTATCTCTAATACGATTGCTAGAAAATCCTAAAAACGAGAGAGTTAAAAAACTTATAGAAATTTTTGATATATTAGTTAAAAATGATGGTAATTGGTGCGTGAAAGGAAATACCAAGGTATTTTATTTTTTTTTTATCTTTAATTGCTCTTAAATTATTTTTCAATCATTATTTAGATAATAAAAATCTTAAGATGGTAATTATTGACTCATTGTTTTTATGACTAACTAATATTTTGGTTTGTTTTTGTTATATAGTTATACAAGGCTATGAGGGTTGGTTATCTGAAGGGGAGTATCATTGTTGATCTGACTGAATTTTAAGAAAAATACTAGGAAGAAAATCTTAGGAAGGAGAGAGTTGAAAAATTAATAGATGTGCTCGTTGAAATGAGAGATTAAAAGCATATGAACAAGTTTAAAATCCTAACCTAATTGATTGGAAATGGTGATTAGATTTGAGGAATTATGGTTTTAAAGAGGTGTATTTGGTGCGGATTATAAAAATAACACTACTATCAAGTTTCAAGAGAAACATCGCCTCAATTGAAAAGAAAAGAGAAGATAACGTGAATCTTAAAACTCTGGTAGAAAAATAATTTATGAATAATCACTGTATATGTCACAAGGGGTAATTTACCCTCTATTTTAAAAAGGGTAGAGTAGAATTCACCAAAAAAAAGAGTTAATCATACAAAATTTATTTATTCTTTTATTTGAATGTTTGATTTTAAAAATATACTAAAATTAGAGTGTACTTAGTTCTTTTTATCTAAGTTAGGTTAATACTTAGAGATTATTAAATTTGGGTTAGTTTAGGTGTGTTATAAGAGTGTGAGTCTTTTGAAATTATTATTTATAATCAATCTTGATTATAGTAGAAATTCTACAATTATTGTAGTGGAAACTAGACACAAATCACATTATACTTCGTAGTCAAACTAAAATATATCGTTGTGTTACTCTTTTTAATTCTTAATTCTACAACTTTTATTTTCATTTCTGCTCTATTCTGCTACTGCGAGACGAATTAAAAATAAAAATAATTTCCTAAATTCAGTGTACTACATAACAGTTTTATTAAGCACTAAAAGTGATTTTTTAATGCAATCTTCACTTGAGAACATTCAATATTTATATATACAAATACAACAAATTTAATGGTTAATTTCTAATGATTCTAAATTTTTTGAATATAAAATTTTAAATTATATCATAAAATTATTTTTTTAAAATTTAAAGTGATAAAAAGAAATGATATAAATGGTTATATTTTTACACAAGTCTTGTGAACAATATGGTTTGGTGTCCCATCTTAGTGACGGTGAGACTCTCCACATGACGTTCAAGAATAGGAAAGCAATGGAGAGAAAGAATGGGAGACTTTGGGTTTTCAAAATGAATGCAATAAATAAAGTCATTTAATAATTTGATTACGCACATTGTGTAGAATATTGACACGTCCATTGAATAAAGTAGTAGAAGGGTTTAAATACATGCTACTGATATTCTTAATTGGTAGATGGGTAATTGATACCAATTAATTTCACATGTTTTGTTTTCAGATTTTCTGAAGACAACTTTTCCAAATAGTGCCAACAAACCTGAATGATCTCCGAACACATGGAGTCCATCATAGCTAAGATTAAAAGTGTTGAGAAAATGGATCAACATATACCAATCTAAAAGGAAAGCATAACAGGTATACCCAGCTCCCATAGATCATAATACGCAATCGTTACTATTTGTTAATTGAGCAGTTATAATATACAATTAGGTATGGTAGATTGTTAGTTGAGTCATGTAGGACAAATTAGTTAGATAAGCATGTGATTTTTTGGTACATAGTGGTGGCTTCTACACGAAACTTATAAATTAGTTACTACTATAGCATAGTCAATAAATCATATATTTTGGCCTTCAGCCACTATATACACATTATTGTATTAAAAAAATATTAAAAAATTATCAGAATTTATTAGTT
>NC_029794.2:125125809-125145568 GCF_000816755.2 Arachis ipaensis
ATTAGTTAAAAATGACAAATACTTAAAAATTTTTAGATTTAAATTTTTGAAATAACAAAAATTATATATAATAATCACGAAGGGTATTTTAAAAAAATAAATCCGTATAATAAACTCAAATCACATGTATATACTAGATAAAGAGATAGATGATGATAGATATAAGTCAATAAATTATAATCTTTACTATACGTGTGATTGAATTTTAAATATATAAATTTACATCTAAAATGTTTTCATTTTATTTTTACCTCCAACCAAATATATGCTTTAAGATTAAATTCACCTTCAACATCAAATTTGTGCTTAAAAAAACTAGATGAAAATAGAGGTGGGCTTGATTTGGCAACTACTCCAATAATTCATATATAGGTGATAAAATCGGCTAAATATGTCAAATTGACCTGCCAAATTAGCTAAAATAAAGGCGAGTCAAACAGAAATTTTGTTTTTTTGAAAGACAATAAACTCAACATACTCGGTGGAGCATACAATAATAAAAGACGCACAATAATTCTTATGTCATCTCCAGCATAGCCATCAACAACATGAGTTATTGTTACACCATTCCTTTGAGCTACAAAACGATCTAGCGATACATTCCATCACGACCGTTGCCTTATTCTAAAAAATGAATTCATTTCTACACAGCCAGATACTCCATATAACTGAGAAGAACCCCACTAACCATGTTTTACGCTCGTCTTTTCTCATAGACATCATCCTCCAGCTCTCAAAATGTTCTCTTATGGATCTCGATATGCACCATGCCCGACCCACCTGAGTAATCCACGCACACCAAACCTGCCAAGCAAACTCACACGTAACAAATAAGTGTTGGACAGATTCAACGTCCTTGTTGCACATCACACAGATATTATCATTCTGAGCAATGATGCCGAAGTTACTCAAGCGATCCTTTGTATTAACTCGTCCTACTAGTACAAACCAATTAAACAATTCAACTCTAGGGGAACCAGTCCTTTCCAAATACCATTTGTGAACTTGTAAGAGAGGATATCATCCGTCAGAGTCTGTTCCTGCAACACCTGCACAAATGAGTTAGTAGTATAAACACCTTTCTTGTCAAACTTCCACACCACTTTATCTGATACATCTGCTATCAATCTCACATCATGCAAAATATCAAGCATTTGATTCAGGTTGTCAATCTCCCATTGGCGGAGTTCCCTCCTCCATTAGAAGTTCCACACCCACTCTATCCCGTCCTAAAATCCACAGTCCCCAATAACGAATCTTTTGTGATTTGAAACCAAGAAAAGTCTCGGAAAGGAGTCTTTCAACTTCCCCGACTGTAGCCAAGTATTTTCTCAGAATCTGGTTGATCTACCATCACCAACTTCCATGGCTAGGCCATCAATCATCTTTTATCTGACACTTTGCTCTTTTATTTGCAAGTTACATATTTCTTTCCACAGACCACCTTTTACTGGTATTTAACTGATTTTAACCGTATAAGATAGAATGACTCCTTGGACCAGTTTAAATTTCTTTTTAATATAAAAGGTGATTGAGGATTACAAAATTATTTGTTAATTATTGAAAATTAAATTGAAATTGTATTTTTTAATTTTTTTTTGCAGTAGTTTGAAAATGAATATTGTGATGGACAATTTTATTAATGTTAAGAATTTTAAAAATAAAAATCTAAAAAAAAAATCATGTTATAATTTGATTTTTTATGTGTGTTTGAATTAGATCAAATTTTCACGTTATTTTTTATTAAATTAATTTTAATTAATTTTACTATTAAAAAAAAATAAGTTAAATGAACTAACTCTCGAGACCAATCCACCATAAAAACGGAATGAATGTTGAAATTAGGCCGATTTTATTTTGACGATCAAGTTTGCTCTACTACAAGAATTTGAAAAATTAATGATGAATTTTTGCGAAAAATATTTTGTCACTAATCCGTCACTAACTTATGAGAAATTAGTAATGCACTAACGATAAAATTAATGAGTAGTCACAAAATATTCGAACTTGAAAAAAAGTGACTGATTAGTGAGAGATTCACGAGTAAATTTGTTTCTCGCAAATTGACTTTTTGTAACTAAAACAAGAACGAGAAAAATTTTTTCGCTAATTTATCACAAATTAATTAGTGAATGACAATGTTCTAGCAAATTAGTCACTTAGGAGTTTAATTGAATAAAAGTAAGGTAGCGAGGGATATTATTGTCACTATTTCATCGCAAGTGTTTGATATACAATTAGCGAGAAACAATTCACACACTAGTTCGTCGCTAATAAACTTTGTGCCAAAAGGCTAATTAGTGAGGAACAATGTTACTAGCTAATCCGTCACAAAGACTTGAAATGCATTTTGCGATGGACAATTTCCTAGTTAATTTGTCACCAAAATTTTTATTTTTTAGCGAGCAACTAGTTTCTCACTAATTTGTCGCATAATATTGTAAAATTTAAAATTATGGTAGCGACAGAAAATAGTCGTCGCTAACTCGTCGCAACAGATAAATCATTCAGTTAGGGAAGTGTTTCTTGCTAATTAGTCGCTAAGTAGCGAAAAATTTGCGACCGTTTAACAACTGACACACTTTGTTCGCTGATTTCAAGTCGCTGATTAGCGGGCGAAGTATATTTGTCGCTAAGTTGTCGCAAGTTTAATTTAGCGAGCGACTTGACAACTGCAATCTTGTCGTAAAACAAAAGCTATATCCCACCTATTTTGTAGCAAATTACTCCCTAATCTCGTTGAAAATTTGTCGCAGAGTTATAACAAATTCAAAGCTAATCGAGAAAATTTTAGAAGTAACTAATCGCAATTGAGTCACTAATCAAAAGCTTATTTAGTGAGGAATTAATGACCATTTGACAACTGATAGACTTTTCTCGCTTATTTCATGTTGCTACTAATCACTAACCTCTATATAAATCCATGGAAAATTCATGAAAAAATTGAAGCAAATTTGCCAAGCACGCTAATATAATTTGTCACAATTTTGTCACTAATTTAAAGCAATTTTAAACGAGAGAATAATTAAAGTCCCAAAGTTGTGACTAATAATTAGCTAGCTAATTTTTAATAATTAATAACTTACAATATTCTAGTAAGATGTTAATTTTCAAAAATTTCACAAACAACTCAAATCAAAAGCTTTTCTTTAAAAAAAGATTATTTTTTCAATTAAATCACAAATTTGTTGTTATTTTAATGGGAAGTTTACTATTGATTTGAATTGAAGTTTAAAATTAATATAATTTAAAGACAAGTATAAAAAATTTAATATTTTTAAGAAATAGAGCATAATGTTTGATAATTTTCAATCATAAAATATATTAGAAAAATATATAATAAAAAAGATAATTAAATTGCTATATATAAGGATTTATTTACATATGATTGTATCAGTTTTATTATTAATTAGAATCATTTAGGAATTCATTCAATAAAGATTAAACCGAGCTAACTTTTGAATTAATTAGGATCGTCAAAATGGGCTAAATTTGTCAGACTAGCTCATTTACCTGACTTACATAGATGGATATTTGACTCTAAAATCAAACTCGTAAAAATGCAAGTCTAAACGACTTAGTTCGATTAACCAAAAAAAAAATAGCGAATTAAGCTAGTAGACTCTCGGGCCAAATAGATGCCTTTTTTTTTCAAAATGAGCTAGTACATTTTTTGTTTTCTATGGACCCGACCTAAAATTTGATTAGCCACCTAAAAAAAAGTAACACAGTTAACTTAAAAATATTTTTTTAGCTAATATTATTTTTTTTAATTGCTCACTCCAAAAAAATTGGAGTTTTTCCAATATCATAAAAAACAAAAAAAAATTTAATCGGGTTGGACTCTGATCATAAATTTTTTGGGATAGTTAAAAATTGAAGCACATGAATAAAGAATTTTCAATAACTGAACTACACTACATTGATACAAGAAGTAATCAATACCTATGTATAGAAATAGATTAAGAAATATATACCTTTACTATTTTTGGTTTTTCATGGTATTCCTTAACCTGACAAGTCAAGAATTAATCCGCTACGGATTGAAGTTCTATTTAACAGTTTGTCACTAACCAATAAATTATTACATACACATAGATGAGATTCAAATGTGGAATACTCGCTTACTAATAATTTTGTAACAAAAAAATAATGAGAAAGTATTGGGAACCAATACTAATTGTGTACAATGTGTACAATGGATTAAAAAAAGGTAAATTATAATTAAAAATTAGATTATTAATTAATTATTTAATTTTAAATTTTAAAATTTGAAAAATTAGGATTAGCATTTAAACCCATTCACACTACGTACGGTTATTTCTAATCTTGCTGTAACCTCCAATACACGTCCAAAATTCACCGTCATCTTTTCCGATCCTCATCTCGCGTCACTGAATTTCTTGCCGGCTATACCGACGCTGCCGCATCCTCCCACCGACACCGTCCTCACCTCCACCGGTCAGCTTGACGCGCCTCGCCCTCCGACGCTCAGCCTAACATTGCTACCGCTGTTTTTGCGCCTCTCTTCCGAATTTCTCCCATTCCTTCATGGCTCTTCTCACTGATGATACCACCATGCGCTTCTTCTTCTTCGAATCCAAGCATGGTTTAGCTTCTTTCATGATTTGAGCCCTATGCTTTACAACAGTGCCGCTTTAGTCATGCCTAGTCTTTCACAACTATGTTTCACCACAATAGTTGTTTCTTCTATTTATTCATCTTCTTCTTCTATTTTATTGATCAATTTAGGATGGTTATTTTAATAGGTATGCGGGTGGTTATTTTAATTTTTATGTAGATGATTATTTTGATTGGATTGGATTTAGTTATATATAATTAAAATATGTTAGATGTTCAATTCATTAGGTATGCGGATGATTATTTTTATCCTTAAGTGGATGGTTATTTTTACTAAGGGTGAGTGGCGTGTGGCAAAGGCAAACCAAGCAGCGGTGGTAAAATGGGATGATTATTGGTGAAGGTGGGGTGACCGTTGTAAACCCCGTAAAATTAGCGAATGATTGCCAATAAATTAAATTTTAATAAAATAAATTAGAAACATAAATTTTATACCAAAATAGGATAGAGCAAATTAAAAATAAGAATTTTGACACTAATTTCAAAGAATTTGACTCGAGATTGGGCCGAACGGGCCGAACCGGTCGAACTGGACTTGTGGGCCCAACTAACCCATCATACTTAATGAGCTTCAGCTCATTATCTTCCCCATTCAGCAATCAGCATGCATACACGCTGGTGATATTAAAAAGGGGGAAGAACATGTATTAAGTTCACAAACCCTTAATCAAGATTCAAATCCACGTAACTTTTGATTCGAAACTCCGATTGATGATCCGTTTGCGGTCACGCGATCGTGTTGTCGAGCTCTACAAAGCCCAGAACCTTGGGAGGTAAGAAAACCACGTTTTCTTCCTCAATTTCTTCCCTTTCAGTTTCAAAATCTATGAGCAATTATGTTAAAAATTGTTAAATTTCGGTGTTTAGGTTCGAATTAGCTTGAGGAACACGTTCACTCTTGCTTATGTAAAGCTCGGGTAAGATGAGAAAACCATAACCCTATCTAAATTTTGAATTTGGGTAATGGATATTGAGTTGGGTATATATATATATATATATGTGTGTGTGTGTGTGTTGTATACTTGTATTAGCTGGTGTGTTTGTAAGTGGAACTTGATATTGTGGATATTGGAGACCTTGAATTGGTGTCAAGTCTTGGTGATCTTATGAATTGAGGAGCTGTGTATGTGGCTTAAGTGTTGCTTTGGACAATAAATAAAAGCGGCCAAGGTATGGTTTAGGTTTCGCGCATTTAATATGTAAGGCTCTGTGAAAACTTAGGCTAGAGAACTATAGGATAAGTTGAAATGGTTAAATATGTTAAATGGTTAGTTTTTGTGATGTTGATGGATAAATTGATGTTGGATTTGTGTTGAGCAATTGACTATGTGGGTTGAATATATATATATATATATATGCTAGTATGATGATGATGAATGAAGGATTTATGGTTATGGCAATGTAATGATATGGTTGAGATTGAGTGGTGTTTATTTGGATTGGTTAGTATTGACATAATGAATAATGTTGTAATGATGGTCGAAGAATTTCATGATAATGGCAATATGTGTATTAAGAGTACTATGTTAGTTTGTGACTAAAATTTGTAAAGTTGGGTGAAATGTGATGTAGTTGAGCTAAGGTTGTAAGAATTGTTGTGCTATGGTTAAGGGCAAGTTATATTGATGGTTATGGCATGTTGAGTTGAGTGGAAATGAGTTTTGAAAGGAAAATGTGATTTTGGTAAAAATGGGGTTTGGTATAATTTGGTAAAATTTGATTTTTGATAAACTTTGATAGTCCATAACTTGCTCCTCAAATTTTGGATGAAAGTGAGGTTTGTTTTGATTTAAAGAATGTTTTATAAGCTTGAGATTGATATAAGGTTTGCAGAAAATCGAATTCTGTAGAGGAAGTTATGGATGCCGGAAATTCGGTGTGAAAATTTGAAAATTTTAAAGTTGCAGCAGAATCTGGTTTTCTGGTGTGTGCCGACGCACACTGTTGTTCGCACGCACCCAACAGAAGCAGAAATTTTGCATGTGCGTACGCACGCCTTTGTGCGCACGCACACCTGGTGAGTTTCAGAAAGTGTGCGTACGCACGCTCTTGTGCGCACGCACACACTAGGATATGCTTTCTGTTGGTGGCGCTCGCAGGGAGTGAGGCGCACGCACACCAAGTAATTCCTGGCTAGTGTGCGCACGCACGTATTTATGCGCATGCACACGTTCTGTTTTCTTGTTAAGCTGTGCGCACGCACACACTCTGTTTTCTAGCACCTGAGTTTTTATGATCTAAACATGGTTTTAAACCCCTAAACCTCTAGTTTTGCCCTATTAACCTTAGATTTTGATAGTAAGCTTAGTACTTAGCGGAAGTTAGGAATTTGAGGTAGCTTGGAGAAGAAGACAAAGGTAAACATGATGAAATATTAGAAAGAGATGTGGATGTTAATTGAAGTTATGATGCCATGGCTTTGGTGAATGATTAAATAATGATTATGAATATGAAATGGCTTATGAATAATGATATCTGAGATACGAGTTTCCCTGGGTAACAGAACTGTGGCTTACCACCATGTTTTCCAGGTTGAAACTCGATACTCTGTTGACCCTACGTCGTAAGGGTGACCGGGCACGTATAAATTCCCGGGTATGGATATCCCCCATTGAGTGATATATAAATGAATGTTTGAATGATGAATGAATGAAAAATCTATGCATAGACTCATAAAAATGCGCGACGAGGGACCGTCTAAGATTTTCGGACTTGTTGGGTTGGCTGGATAACCGACAGTTGAGCCTCATCAGCCATAGGACAGGCATACATCATGTGCATTCTATTTGGTTTGTTTGCTTTGCATTACTTGTTATATAAATTCGTATAAATTAGTGACGAATTTTTGCGAGAAATATTTTTTATCACTAATCCGTCACTAACTTGCGAGGAAATAGTGACGCACTAACGACAAAATTAATGAGCGGTCACAAAATGTCCGAACTTGAGAAAAGTGACTGATTAGCGAGAGATTTACGAGTAAGTTTGTTTCTCGCAAATTCAGTTTCGTAGCTAAAAAAAGAGCGAGAAAAATTTTCTCGCTAATTTGTCACAAAATAATTAGCGAGTGACAATGTTCTAGCAAATTAGTCACTTAGAAGTTCAATCGAATAAAAGAAAAATAGCGAGGGATATTATTGTCACTATTCCGTCGCAAGTGTTTGATATACAATTAGCGAGAAATAATTCACACACTAGTTCGTCGCTAAATAAATTTTGTGCGAAAAGGCTAATTAGTGAAGAACAATGTTACTAGCTAATCCGTCACAAAGACTTGAAATGCATTTTGCGATGGACAAATTCCTAGCTAATTTGTCACCAAAGTTTTTATTTTTAGCGTGCAACTAGTTTCTCGCTAATTTGTCGCATAATATTGTAAAAATTCAAAATTAGGGTAGCGACAGAAAACAGTCGTCGCTAACCCGTCGCAACGGAAAATCATTCAGCTAGGGAAGTGTTCCTTGCTAATTAGTCGCTAAAGGGGAAATACGGATATTGAATGCCTAGGACCTAAGTAGTGAGAAATTTGCGACCGTTTAACAACCGACACACTTCGTTCGCTGATTTCAAGTCGCTGATTAGCGAGCGAAATACATTTGTCGCTAAGTTGTCGCAAGTTTAATTTAGCGAGCGACTTGAGTTAGATTTACTTGGAAACATATGAATGTGTGAATCGATATTATCTGTTTCGATTTATGTGTAGTTAAAGCTCACCTAGTAAATCTATTTAGTCTAATTCGATTTACTACTAAAATTTGTAAATCTAATTACCCTAATTCGATTTCTATACAAAATGCCTTTGGGCAATTCACATACCATTTCTTGGTTTGGATGATTTTGGTAATATTTGTATGTATTTTGTTTATTTAAGTATTTTACCCAAAATGAGCTAAATTTGTCGGACTAGCTTGTTTACTTGACTTAAATAGATGGATATTTAACTCTAAAATCAATCTCGTAAAAATGCAAGTGTAAACAACTTAGCCATAGTTATCAGAACTAGACTGGCCGGCCAGTTCGACCAGAAAACTAGTAAACCGATGTCCTATCCGGTTTGGTTCATTATTAAGACCAGACCTGCAATTGACTTGGTCAATAGCGGTCAAATAGTTAAAAACCAGATGATTTTGTCACGAATCGGACTCAGTTTAGGCAGTTGATGACCCAGACTTCCTCCTTGATCCGCGTGCTCCACACGTAGACTAGTGGGGTGTGGATCACTGTAGGAGCATCTATTTGAATCCCATTCAAAAGTGGCGTCTCTAAGGTTCGATCCCTATCACTGCGATGTTATTGCTGCTGCCGCTGAGGTTTTTCGCCATCACCAGAGCTGTTGCCATCACTAGAGCTGTTGCCGGGACAGTTTGGAGTTGCTGCTGCTTCGTTCTGCTATTACCGTAAGTATCTCGGTTTTGGAACTCTTGCCGTTAGTATTCTGTTATGTGTTATTTAGGATTTTTGCGACATTTATGATTTAGGATTGAATTATCGAGGTTGTATGTTGCGATTAGAGTTGTTGTGATTGCTGCGAAAGTGGTTTGGAGCTGAGGTTGCAATTGCTGCAATGCCGCCGTTGCGGGCCGAAAGAAAATAGAGTTTTGCCGCGTAGTTGAGTCGCGATCGAGGTAGGGGCTTTTTATACAAACTAATTTATTTTAAATTGAAAATGTTATAAATAGATATGACTTGCTAAATGTATTTCTGGTGATTATGTAAGTCTTATGCATTATCTGATTTGTCTTGGATGAATTTGGTTGTCTGTTGAATTGAAATAATGTCTCACTTTGTTAAATGGAGATTTCTAATTGTTTTTATTTGAAATGATCTTTAATATTTGAAAGTTTGAATTTGGTCTTACTGAAAACTGATTTGGTCTTGAACCCATTAGAAAGGGGTTGCGGAAAGGTTTAGTTGGGAAGGTCCAAGTTTTAGGGGAGATGCTGCTGAGCCCTATGGTTGATGATATCATCTGTCGGTTATCAAGCCAACCCGACATGTCCAGTAGCTAACCCGGGCACAGTCTCTCTGTTGCGTATTAATATCATTAGAGGGTATCTGCGCCCTGTCGCCATTAGAGGGTATCGGTGCCCTGTCACCCTTACAACCAGAGAGAAAACACATCTAAAGGTTCTGATGCCTTTTATCAAGAACCTGCATTTGCTTGATGATGTTTGTAAGAACAATATCTAGTGATGGTTAAAAGTTTAAAACTCATGAATGTAACACCCTAATATTCAAATCCTTATGCTCGAGTCATAAGTCAATGATATTACGGTGGTACGACTCTCAGGTGGATTTTTAATATATAAATATAGGTAATTTCGAAAAGAGTATTAATCGAGAAGCCTGAAAAGAGTAGAAATAAAATCGCGAAGACGTATCACTCACGTTTTGACAACAAAAGATAAACCGTGAAGCCGAAAACGATATACGGACAAGGCGTAGAGGAGATTAAGAGATAGATAACAGATAGATATATATAACATAATTAAATAGCCACTAGTCGCGACCCGCGAAGTTTAGGCCGGCTAGGGTACAATATGAAAGTAGATGACAACAGTATATCCTAATCTCTCCCAAGGGAAACATAAGAGCCTCTATAGGCAAGTTCCAAAAGAGTTCAATACATAATATAATCTTTTCAAAACATAGGTGGAGAGATTCTAATCAAACACAAAGTAGAGGAAATAAAGATCTTCGCCGTCTCCCAGACGACCCACAACTCACTTCTGAGCACTGCACGCGTGGATGGCCAAAAACTCATCGACGCGCAAGCATCATACGCGCGAACGCGCGGGTTGAAAAATATCCAAATGGCACGCAAGCGTCAGCCACGCGTACGCGTGGGTGCTCTTGTGCCCAGGCACAAAACTGGCACGACCCTGGCACAACTCTCTGGAAAATAGCTGGGCATTTGGTACAGCGCATCGGCCCTCCCTCATACTTAATACACTTCCATTCCTCGAAGTCTCCCGGGGTTCCTTGACACATACGAGAAAACCTGAATAACTCCTCAAATTTATCCGTATACTCAGATACGGACATTGTACCCTGCTTCAGCTGCAGTAATTCAAGTTCCTTGACCGTTCTAGCAGAATTCGGGAAGTACTTCTTATAAAATTCTACTTTGAAGGTACCCCAGGTGATAGGATCATTCCCCTGCTGCAGGAGACGTCGGGCCCCTTGCCACCAACGCGATGCTTCCCCCGTGAGCAGATAGGTAGCAAATTCAACACATTGTTCTTCAGGCACCAACTGCGCATGCAGTGCTCGCTCCATGGCCTGAAACCAGGTGTCAGCTTCAGTCGGATTAGTGGTTCCCTTGAACTTAGGTGGATTAACCTTTAAGAAAGTTGCCAGTGTCATCGGGCCCTGAGCTCCACTTTCGCCATTGCCATTATTGTTTATCTGTTGCCCAAGAGCCTCCGCAGTGGCCTGCATAGTAGCAGCCATATTCTCCAACACTGCCATAAAGTTTACCGGGTTATTCGGGTTGATTTCCGATTCCTGAGTACTAGTACGATCTCTCTCACGTCCCCGACCAGGTCCACGAGGCGCCATCTGGTTCCTATACACACCAAACAATCGATATCAATCGGAGCTCCGTAGCTCAAGTTATGGTGGTTTGAAGATCAAAGAGAGTTAGGTTTTCTCTCTTCTCTTCTCTCTTCCCAATTTCAGCGCCCAACACCCCTTCTTTAGGGCAAAATGAGCTGAAATGCTCATAACTAATGTTTATATATGTTGGGTCTTGGGCCCACTTAGGCCCGGTTCACTTATTTTTGCACATTGGCCCAATTTTGGGCCAAAACCTTTAAGATTAGCGCTCTAAATTGCACTTTAAATATTTCTACCTTCCCTAATTATAGTTCCTCATTTATTAATCTTATTTACCCATAATCAATTTCCTCAGCTGTAGTACCAGACAGATCTCAGCCGGTACTGCCGGTCAAAATTCCACTGCGCGCTTTTACGCAGAAAACTATGTTTTCCGACTCGGAAAAATTCACTGAATCCAAATATCATATTTGAATTATCAAATTCCAATTGCCAAATCTTCCAACCATATTCGCTCTTATTTAACTTATTATTTAATTAATTTCGGTTAGACCGGGTATTACAATGAAGCTATTGATTTTTGTGATTTCAGATCCAATTACACATCATTGCAATGCATGAATTATGTGAATACACAAAAGGAAAAGGATTTTCTGCGGGATTTCATGCTCACTTCAATATTGAACATATGAACATAACTTCGGTTGAATTGTTTCAGATGTATGATGATCACAGAAAGAAAGGAATACTTGTGCCTACCGAAAAAGAGTTTTGAGACTATTATGCTCTCCTTAAATTGGATAAGCATCCTGGTTATAAAGTAAGTTGTCCTTTGTTGTGCTCTTATCTTTAATGTTTCACTGGCAATAGAAAAACCTAAGAAAATAAGTTATCCTAGGTTGAATCTGCAGAGCTATTCCTTAATCTCGCTAAAATGACTCTAGAGACAAGGCAGACTCCAGAAGTTCTACTTGCCTATGATGTAGCAAGGTTTGTAATTTTAAATGGAAATTAAATTATTTACTTTTTTTTTTTAACTTAGCTTGATTATTATTAGGGGTATAGTGGTTTCATTTGATTTTGACTTTAGCTTGAGTATTGGGTCTTTATTGATTAATTAATCAATTAATTAATTAATTCAAGACAATTGATTTCTTTCTATTATTGATTAAAAAACTTTCCGATGAATTAGCGACTGTTGTGTTTGCCTCACTGATCTGCGACTTGTAATTAGCGAGGAAAGCATTAGTTGCTAAGTGGTAGCTAATCCATCGCAAATTATATTTTGTGTCAGATTAGCGATGATTTTACGACTCTTTTTGTGGTAGCTAATCGGCCATATTCTTGTAGTGTGTATATATGTTCTCAGTTACTCAGCTTTCTCTCCAAGAAACTTGATTATTTTGTTCCTCATAGAGGTTGAAGGAGAGTTAGGATCTTATTTCTGTATTTTGAGTATTTTGGGATACTTTTATATGTATGTAAATATTCTCCGACCAGCATTGGCTTCGCAGGCTGAGTCAGGAGCTAGTTTCTCTGTATTCTTGACCCTCTTTTAACTCTTTCGCTTATTCATATCTTTAACCTTTAGGTTTCTTAGCACGCAAGTAATTTCGTTTCTTGAGCATTGCGCTTTTTATTTTACAAATTTTGTTTTACCCATTTTTCAAGGCTCCTAGTTTATTATATTCTTTCTACTATTATATGTATGTATTTTATTTTTAGAGATCGTAGCACCTCGCCACCTCTGTTTTACATCCTAGGTGTAAAGCTCTGTGTGGTAGGGTGTTACAGCCGCCGGTTGAAATAGAAGAGAGTATTGGAGTGAAAAAAGTTGAAGTAGATAGTGAGAAAAGTTGATCCATAAGGAGGAAGCATCTCCGAAATCTCAACCGTCCTTTTATCATTGATTTCACACCTATCCAGTAACACTTTATTTATTCTGTTTTTATGCGTTTTTCCACAACAACTATATTTTCTATCCGCCTGACTAAGATCTACAAGATATCCATTGCTTGCTCAATCTGAAAATCTCCGTGGGATCGATGCTCACTCACCTGAGGTATTACTTGGATGACCCGGTACACTTGCCGGTCTATCTGTGCGAATATTGCGGAGTCAATTTCGTGCACCAAGTTTTTGGCGCCGTTGTCGGGAATTGTTCGAGTTTGACAAACTACCGGATTATCTTGTTGCTTAGGTCAGGTACTTTAAGGTTTAGTAACTCTCTTAATTGTGTCTTTTGTTTTTTTTTTCAAATTTTTTTTTTCAAATCCATCTTTTCTTTGTCTTTTGGTTGAGTCTAGTGTCAATTCTTAAGTTTGGTGTCCCGTCTGTTTTTATCTTTTTCTTTAGAATTTTCGAATTTGCTCTTGAGTATTCTTCTTGGTATTCAAGTTGTTCTTGTTTCTTTTCTTGTTTTGATCTTAAAATTTTTAAGTTTGGTATCTTTTAGTAGTTTTTCTTTAAAAATTCCGAAAAAGCTAGTGTCTTTTATCTAAAAATTTTAAGTTTGGTGTCTTTTGATAGTTTTTCTCTTTCTTCATTAATTCAAAAAATAAAAAATAAAAATTATTTCTTTATCTTTCTTTAATTTTCGAAGATCTTGTTTCTTTTCTTATCTTGATTTAAAATTTTTTTAAGTTTAGTGTTTTCTTGTTAGTGAAGTCAAATTTCAAATTTCAAATCTTATCTTTTTAAATCTTTTTAAATTTTTTCTTTTAATTTGATTCTTTCCTATCTTATCTTTCTTTTAAATTTTAAAATTTTAAATCTTTTTAAATCTTTACTATCTTTTCAAATTTCATTTTCAAATCTTTTTAATTTAAATCCTATCTTTTGAAAAGAAGTTAAGAGAGATCACCTTCTTTTTAAATCTTTATCTTATCTTTCTCTTTTAATTTTAAAACTTATCTAACGTACTTTCTTTTTTTTTTTAAATCTAAAACTTTTTCAATTTCAAATCTTTCTTTCTCCTTTTTCTTTAATTTTTAAATCTTTTTAGTTAATTAGTTGTCTTAATTTTTATTTTCCTTTTTTATTTTTGAATTAAATAAATAAATAAAATTCAAACAAAAATATTTTAATTCTAATTTTCAATTTTATTTCTAATTCTCATACCTCCCTTCACCATGGACCCAATTGGGAATGAACAGTTCAGAAGAAATTTGGGGTCCTATATGGCTCCCACTCCTGACTTCTATAGAAGAAGCATCTCTATACCTGCCATTAGAGCAAATAACTTTGAGCTTAAACCTCAGTTAGTCTCTTTAATGCAACAAAATTGTAAATTTCATGGACTTCCACAGGAACATCCACATCAATTTCTATCTGAATTCTTACAAATCTGTGATACTGTTAAGACCAATGGAGTGGATCCTGAGGTCTATAGGCTTATGCTTTTTCCTTTTGCTGTTAGAGACAGAGCTAGGATATGGTTGGATTTTCAACCCAAAGAAAGCCTAGACTCTTGGAAAAAGTTGGTCAATGCTTTTTTGGCCAAGTTCTTCCCACCTCAGAAGATGAGCAAGCTCATGGTGGAAGTTCAAACCTTCAGATAAAAAGAAGGTGAATTCCTCTACAAAACTTGGAAAAGATACAAACAACTGATCAGGAGATGTCCTCCTGACATGCTCTCAGAATGGACTATCCTAGGCATCTTCTATGATGGTCTATCTGAGATGTCTAAGATGTCCTTAGACCATTCTGCTAGTGGATCACTCCACTTGAAGAAAATGCCTGAAGAGGCACAAGAACTCATTGAAATATTTGCAAACAACCAATTCATGTACACTTCTGAGAGAATGCCTGTGAACAATGGGGTAGCTAAAAAAAAATGAGTCTTGCAAGTTGACACTCTGAATGCCATATTGGCTCAGAACAAGATCTTGACCCAATAGGCTAATATCATCTCTCAACATTTGACTGGAATGCAAGCTGCAGCTGGCAGCACTCAAGACACCTCTTATAATGGAAATGCTTATGATCCAGATCAACCCACGATGGAAGAGGTGAATTACATGGGAGAGCCTTCTGGAAACACCTACAATCCATCATCAAAAAATTATCCTAACCTTTCATGGAGAGATCAACATAAGCCTTAGCAAGGCTTTAATAATAACTAAGGTGGAAGAACCCAGAATAGGTTCAATAATAGACCACTATTCCCACCGTCTCAGCAACATATGGAGACTTCTAAGCAGAGCCTCTCTAACTTAGCAACCATAGTCTCTGAACTCTCTAAGACCACTCACAGTTTCATAATAGAAACTAGGTCCTCCATCAGAAATCTGGAGGTATAAGTTAGTCAGCTGAGCAAGAGAATCCCTGAGATCCCTCCTAACACTCTTCCTAGTAACACTGAAGTAAACCCAAGAGAAGAGTGCAAGGCCATCACTATAGAAGTTGAGGCCGAACTTGAAGGGGATACTCTGGCGTTGAACGCCAGTAAGGAAGTCCCTACCGGTGCACAATTTGGTAATGAATCTCCAATTTCATTCGTAGCCTCTCCCTCCCTCAATTTTTCGAAAATTATTAGAGTGGTGTTGAGATTTTACTTCTTTGATGTATTAGGACCCGATTAGCTTAAGAAAAATATTCACTCTTATTTATGTGACACTTAGGTAAGGTGAAAATTCTAGAACTCTAGCTATTTTTTTATTTGAGTATGTTGGTTATTGAGTTTTTGGGTATATATATGTCATATATATGTTAGGTGTATGTATGTGTGATATGAAGTCTTTGGAGCCTTTGGAAGCTTGGGTTTTGGTGCTGAGTTGCTGAAAAGTGGTGTTGAGGGCTTGCTTTTCGCCTAAGTGGTATTGAGGGCATGCTTTTCGCCTAAGTGGGTTGCCTTGGGTAATACATTAAAATCGGCCAAGGTATGGTTTAGGTTTCACGTATTTAATATATAATGTTGAATGAAAACTTAGGCTAGATGACCATAGGATAGGTTGTAATGCATGAAAATGTTTAATGCTTAGTACCCTTGATGAAGGTTATGATGTGAATTAAATATGTGTTGGATGATTGTTGTTTATGTTAATAATAGTATGTTAATTGGTGAGTTGGCGATGGATGATGTGATGATATGATTATATATATATTGAGTAAGTAGTTGGTAATATTATTGATGTAAAAATGAGGAATTTAGGTTTGAAATTGTGTAAATATGAAGTATGGTTAAAAGGGGTGTGATGTGAAAAATATAGTGCTGTGTTGGTGTGCTGAGACATGTTATTGTGCTGAATATAGGTATAAAAAATGTGGATTTGAGTTTGGTTCCAATGAAAATTGAGGTTTGAGGTTTTCAGTAAAACGGATTTTTGGCCGAACTTCGGTGAGCCATAACTCGGCTTCTGAACTCCCAAATTATTTCAAACTTATTTTAAATGAAAATTGGGTCCGTGAAGTTTACGTTGTTCAAAGAACGGATGAAAAATGTTTTAAAACGAAAAATTTATGCGCGTCGGAAGTTTGGTACTAAAAACTAAAACTCTGCAACTTAAAATTTTTCTGGTTCTGCATAATTTGCGAACGCGACCACCACATGCGACGCGACCATTCCATTCGAGTTAGGCGTTTCGCATACACAGGGTGGTGCATGCGTACAGGAGTAATGGATTTTAAGGGGGTTACGTACGCGACCACTTGCACGCGACGCGACCAACCCATTCGAGTTAGGTATCTCGCGTACGCGAGCAAGGTCTTTGCATACGTGACGCCCCTGTTTTTAGCAAATGAATTTTTGTAAAAACCTCTATTTTCATTCTTTTAGCCTTAAATCATAGCAGTAATTCTAATAAAAAGATGAAGGTAGGAAATGAAAGTAACTTGGCATTGAAGCAAGGTTGAAAATTGATGAATTATAGATGAAAAGGTGAATACCTGGAGTGCATGTATGGTGCTATGACTTCGATGATATGAATATGCAATTTTTTCAAATGATTATGAATATTATTTGGCTTATGCACTCAATTATCTGAGATACGAATTTTCTTGGGTAAAGTACCATAGCTTGCCATCACGTGTTCCAGGTTGAGACTCAATACTCGGTTGACCCTACGTCGTAGATGTGACCGGGCACTTATAAATTTCCGTGAAGGTTGATCCCATTGAGTAAAGTTTTATATATGTATGAATTATGATTGAAAAGAGAAAAAGCTATGCATTGACTCATGAGGATGCACGGCGGGGGACAGTCCAGGGTTTAGCAGCCGGACTTATCGGGTTGGCTTGATAACCGACAGATGAGCCTCATCATCCATAGGACATGCATACATCATGTGCATATTGTTTGCTTGCTTGTTGTGAATTAATTGGGAATGCCTAATTTATCATAATATGCTAATTGTTATATTTGCTATCTGTATTACTTGTACTCTACCTTTGTTTGCCTTTGTCTGCTTTTTTGTCTATGCTAACTCACCAGAGATGGAGATACGGAAGAAAGCTGGGAAGACTTAGTGTTAAGGTTAAGCTTAAGCTAGGCTTAGATATCCTTAGAAGACCTCCTGTTTAAGGTTTCTGTTTTTTAGTTCTTTAAGCTTTATAATCCAAGTGTCGGCATTCTAGGATTGCCTCTGGTATTCCCAGGACCTTATATCTTATGTGCGTGGCACCTTTACCATGCTGAGAACCCCCGGTTCTCATTCCATACAATACTGTTATTTTTCAGATGCAGGTCGAGAGACACCTCGGTAGGCGTCTGGGGTTCGCAGCGAAGTGGATATTTTTGGGGGCCTACTTTTTGATATTTTGATATATGTATGTATGTATGTATGTATGTATGTATGTATGTATGTATGTATGTATGTATGTATGTATGTATGTATGTATGTATGTATGTATGTATGTATGTATGTATGTATGTATGTATGTATGTATAGACTCTCCCATGTATTTATATATATTTTACTTTTGAACCTCTTAGAGGTTCTACGGAGAACCAGGGTTTTAAAACATGTATTTTGGGGTTATGGATTATATATTGTATGTAAATATTTTCCGGCCAGCCTTAGCTTCGCAGGCTGAGTTAGGAGCTTGTTATTTTATATTCTTGACCCTCTATTCCTGCTTTCTGTTTAGTTATGCTTATACACCTTAGTTTTCTTCATACACAAGTAATCTTATTTCCTGAGCATTGCATTTTTTATTTTGCGATTTTGCTTTATCCGTTTTTCAAGACTCCTCGGATACCGTATTCCTTTCAATATTATTATGTATATATTTTAATCGAGAGGTCGAAATACCACACCACCTCTGTTTTACGGCTTAAGCATAAAACTCTGTATTGTTGGGTGTTACAAACACCTAGTTCCAGTGGAACAAAATAAACGATGTCGAACCAAGAGCACTCCCATTATACTAGAAAAAAATAGTGGATAGAAGAATCCATAGCAAATCTAATTGTGTCTTTCAAGTCGCTCGTTGCTTTTATCATTTCGAACCATGTTTTATTCGAATCCAGTATGTAATTGAATTAGTTCAATTATGGAATTGCGAATAGTTTTTATTCAATCGATACATAACAACCCATCCTTTTTACTTCTTTGTTTTTTGAAAATGGATAATTTTTAAATCTAAAAAGAAAGTAAAAAAATTTCTTTTGATATTGTACGAATTATTAATATATAATATTATTATATATATTAATATTATCCATCTGTAAATGATTCGGAAAAAAATAGAGTTTGACGGTTGATATAGATTCAAAAGCGACTCTATTTAGGTTATAAACGAATGATAAAAAAAGAATTATTTTTATTCCGAGTTACAAGTTTTATTCAAATAGGATATGGATCATGAATAGATATGCTCTAGGACGGAAGAATTCGATCCTCCGAACAGCGAGACCAAAACCCAATGCCTTATCAATTGGCCCATTTTTTGTTCAACATTCATGGCACTATTAATGGTATTAGTTGTTCGTCAATTATATATTAAAAAAAGTGATTATTATTGGAAGTTTAATATCCGTATAGATATATAATAGAATAAAACTGAAATTATTGATCATTACACATAGTTCAATTAAGATATTATATAAAAGTCTCATTTTTAGTTTGGTCTATATTCATATTTACTCTATTTTTTATTCAAGTAGTTTTCTATTGGCAAAATTACCTAAAGCTTATGCTTTTTTGAATCTAACTCCTTTTTCTTTTATCTTTTGTTTGGTAAGTTGCTGTAAGTTTTTGATAAAATAGACAATTAAAATAAATATTCTAAAAAATTCAAAATTTATTTGTAACTAAAAATTAGAATATTTAAAAAATTTAAAAGATTAGATAAGTCTTATTGTGTGAATCCTCTATTTAAATATTGAGATTTTTTATAAACAAGAAAAATCTGGACAATCTCATTGTTTCCTCATTCTTACGTTTTTTTCCTAGCAAATTCTTTAGACCTTTTGTTGCCAGAGATTTGGTCTATATATATAGAAACATAAGTTTCTACAACTAAGAGCATTCTCTTGTGTTGTAAGGAGACCAACTCTCCCTAATCAATTAAATAGGGGGCAAATCTCATTTTTTGAAATTCAAATAAATCAAGATTATCT
>NC_029794.2:125145704-125146756 GCF_000816755.2 Arachis ipaensis
ATGTATCTGAAAGGTTTTATATCTATAATGTTCATTATAATACTGAATAAAAATCTAATCCATTATAAATAGAAAAAGTATATATAAGATCTAAATAAAATAGTCTTTTTTTAACCCCTACTTTGTTTGGTTATGCAATCTAACATAAACAATATATAAAGATATGTCAATTGGAGAGAGATGGCTCAGTGCATTAAAGTGTCGAATTGCTAATCCGTTGTACGAATTTTTGTATTGAGGATTTGAATCTATCTCTTTTCTATTTTCGTCCATGAGTTAGTATTTTTTTTCTTTTGAATTTTCTATATTTGATTTTAATATTTATCCGTTAAAGATGTAAAATAGATAAAATTCTAAAGGTTTTTTAAAATTTAGCACAAACAAAGAAAATATAGAAAGCTCAAAATATTTTTTTTATTCTTCGCGTGTGGATTACATCCCATATCATTAGATAGAAATCCGAAAATGAAAAGAAAAACAAAGAATATCACTACTGTGTAAACAAATAGTTTTAGGATAAACATTAAATAGTCTCCAAGATAATTAGAAAAGAAAAAACAAGAGAGAAAGGAAAATTCTCTTATATAACACAACATATTATGTTTCTTTTGATATAAAATTTCTAAAAAATTAAGTTATTTCAAAGAATAAAAAAATTTGAAATTTCTTTATATTTGTATGTAGTAAAGGCACTTTTTATTATTTATTTTTATTAAAATTAACAATATACTATTATCAACATTTGCCTCACAATATATATTTTTCGCATATCCACAACTCAATATTGATGATACACTCAAATCTAATACAAATTGAATAATAAAAGAATGGAAAATAAACGTCCACTATAAACTAGGGGTGTTCGCGGTGCGGTTTGGTTCGGTTTTAAGGGAAAAAGTCATCCGATCCGAATGCTTAATTTATGTGCGGTGCAGTTTAGATTTGATGAAATTTTTTTGGAAATCCGATCCGATCCGATCCGATTACAAGCGGTTTGGATCGGTTTGGATTTGCGGTTTTTTAAATAAAAAATTAAATACATATAACAAGTT
>NC_029794.2:125146808-125149859 GCF_000816755.2 Arachis ipaensis
GATTGGATTGGATCGGTTATGAAAAGTAGATCCGAAATCCGATCTAATCCAGCGGTTTGCAAAAAATAGAATCCAATCAAATCCGAATTAGTGCGGTTTTAATCGGTTTTCGGTTTGGATCGGATTGGATGAGCGGTTTAATTTGGATCGGTTTGGATTTGAACACCCCTACTATAAACTCTAGCCTTCCAAGCTAACGATGCGGGTTCGATTCCTGTTACCCGCTTTTATCTTATTTCTATATTAAATTGGAATCTTTCTTTTTTTATATATCTATTCTATTATATAAAAATCGGATTTCTACACTTAATGATGGAGCTGACGTGGCATGCTTCTGAGAGTATTTTCCGATTTATTTTTTTTTAACTCATTAAATACAAGTTATTACGATAAACTAATTATATCAACTAATTAATTTGATTAGATATTTAAATATCATATAATTTATATCAATTTGATTTGTTAGTATTTTTTAATTTATTTCTTTTAATGTTCTATTAGTATTTTTTATTTATTTCTTTTAATTTATTAAACCAAATTTATTGTGTGTACTAATTAATTAATTTAATTAATTTATTGCTAAATTCAAATCATGTGAATTAAGGATTAAATTAAAATAAGATGATTTGTTACCTATTCAAATTGAATGCAATAAATACAAATTAATTTTGTTAGATAATCATAGTCTTCTGATCTTCTATATATAGATAGCTACACAAAATTATAAGAATCATCATTTTTATCGCTTTTGCTATTTTAACTCTTCTTTTCTTTTTTTTTTTTATGTATAAATTTACTTAAAATGAGAAAGTATAGATGAGTGTTTCATTAATTATTTGTTTGAAAAATATTATAGTCCGAAAATGTCTCAATTTAAGCATTTTACCACTGCCGATGGAAGTTGAACCTGTAGTAATTCAGGGTGACAGTGATATTTTTTATAGTATTCCATAGAAAAATATTTCTTATAATGAATATATCCATTGTAATTAATTTTCTTTGTCAACCTGTTATCTTTTACCTAACAAACAATATCCACATGTTGAATATATTATTTTCATCAGAAGTCATACATAATTGATTGATAATTCTATATATAAAAATACTCCTGTAGTAACTAAATACCATATTGTAATCTCACTAAAGTTAATTCTCCTATGATTATGTCAATGTATAGCACTATCAGATGAAAATTGATTAGATTACATTTATTTCCGACGAGGTGGGTAACCTTTTAGGCCTAATTACGGTTGGAGTTGAAAAAGGTTTGAAAAGCGCTAACAATATAAATATTTTTTATTTTTAATACCCAATAATAAATATATAAATTAAAACTAATATTGTTTTGTATAAAATTATAAAATGTATATTATACTTAAAATATATATAATCCGTATTAACTGTTATTGTTTATCAATTACGTTATGACAAATTTAGTTATCAAAAAAGATTAAAATTAACTTAAATATACACAATATTATTCCATGCCTTTTATTTTTATTTTATCATCATAAAAAATCATACATATTATAAGAAAACATCATCTTTTTACCAAATGTTCTTCCATTCAATAGTTTCTATAAAGAACAGATGGATGCTTTTGTTATTTTCAGTTCTTTGGTAAATATGGACGACGCATAATAATATTGTGATTGGTAAGAATATATGAGATTTTAAAAGGTTGAAGCATAGGTTTTAGTCCTTAACATATTCGTAGATAAAGTGTAGAGTAGATAAAAAATAGCTAATAAAAGAATAAATGGTTAAAACTTCCTCAATGTTAACCATCGTAGTGTATGATAGGTGTTCTATAACATTTTTAAATTTGATTGTTTCTATATTATATGTTATTCTGTTTAATTTATGCTAAAATTAGACTTATGATAATCATCTTATCGTAGCAGTGTAAAAGTTGTAAGTGTTATATTTACTTTGTATGCTCTTAAATCTCATATCTTTGATGAATATTTGTGACTGAATAATTATTAAAATAATTTGGTTTAATATCTATTATATATTTTATTTAAATTATAATAGTGAGTAAATATTTTTTTTTCAAAGTACATAATGCGATTTTTTCATAAAAATAACGTTTTAATAATAAAATTTAAATGATTGAAATTATTAAATGCTGAATATTTTGTATCTAACCAATTTTATTTTTGTTATTGAGGATAAGTTGTTAATCAATTCTAAATTTAAATTTAGATTTGAGTAAGAAAATAAAAATATTTTAAATTTTATTTCAATAACTATAATTAATTTCAAGATAAGAAATTATTTTGTACATCATATATATTATATGATAATATGGTCATTTGTTATTTTTTAATGATAAATATTGTCAAATAAAATGGTGTAAGAAATTAGAAGGAAATGTATTTACCAGTTCAAGAAATATTAATTTATTTTTTAATAGAATAAATTATATATTGAATAACAAAAATTGTTATTGGTTTCTCTTCACACTTATTAATACTCAACGATGGTGTTTCAGTACATTATATTACCAAAAATATTAATCGATCTAATAACTTTTGTAATGACATAAGTTTATAAATTTAAAAATTTAAAAATCATTTCATAAGATATGAAGTTTTAATAAGTAACAATATTGATCATATTGTTTTGACTTCAAAAATGAATACGATACTAATAAATAAAATTGTCCCAGTTAAATTTCAACAAAGATAAAAGTCTATAAGTACTGCTATTAATGAGAAATTAATCTATTTTAAAGACAAATACAATTTTTTTTACGAATTTCCTAATTTGAGAAGTCGAGAACTAATCCACCACAATTGATGCTCTATTTATTAAGGATATGTCGTTAACTAATGGATTGTTATATACACAAGGCGAGATTCGAGTTCCAAATATTTGCTTAAACGAACAAATGAGATGACCATTCAACCAATCTAAATTGAATAAAATAAATATTCATTATTTTTAATATTTTTAAATTATAAAATATTTATAATAATAATTATTATATGTATTTTTTATTTAAGTTTTTAATAAAAAAATTTTATATAGTTTTATATATTATCC
>NC_029794.2:125149944-125172426 GCF_000816755.2 Arachis ipaensis
ATTTTTTATTTGTTCTTGAATAGCCTCCTTTAAAAGGGCTTCTGCTTCCCCAGTAAATGAATTCGTAGAAAATATTATTCCTTGAAATTGAGGTTTATTCATTTTTAAATAAGCATGTAATTCAATGAGAAATTTTTTTATTTGTCCAATTTCGAATGAATCAAGATAACTATTTGTTTCGGTATAAATAGTTATTATCTGTTCTTCCACAGTGAGAGAAGTTAATTGGGATTGTTTAAGTAATTCGTATAATTGTTGACTTCTTGTCAATTGATTTTGAGTAGTTTTATCGAAATCAGAAGAAAATTATGCAAAAGCTTCTAATTTTACAAATTGCGGCAATTCCAATTTTAATTTACTAGCTACTTGTTTTATGGCTTTAATTTGAGCCGCAGATCCAACTCCGAAAACCGAAATACCCACCTTAATCGCAGGTCTGATTCTAACATTGAATAGATCAACGGATAAGAATATTTGGTCATCTGTAAGAAATTACATTTGTAGGAATATAAGTCGAAACATCTCCCGATTGAGTCTCAACTATTGGCAAAGCAGTCATACTTCCTTCACCTAACTAAGAACTTGATTTAGCGGCTCTTTTCAAAAGACGTGAATGCAAATAAAAAATATCTCCAATATAAGCTTCACGACCCAGCGATCATCTTAATATAAGAGACATCCGACAACAAGCCTTGGCCTGTTTGGAGAGATCGTCATAAATAACTAAAGTGTGGCATTCACGGTACATGAAAAATTCAGCTGGAGCTACTCCCATACGAAGCGGGATATTATATATACATATCTAATATGTCCGTCCCTGATCACAAGAGATAAGTATATACATATCTAATATACTAATATATAAAATATATAAAAAATTTTAGTATATCCCAATTTTCAACAGGTTTGGATCGCTGCCAGTCATCAGGTGTTACTTCCCAGTAGCCCTATATTACTCTAGATTCGGTAATATTTACTACATATGAGCCTTTTGTACTAATGGAATCGTGTATGTTAGCTTATTTTTATCATATGTCTTTCTTAACAAACCTATTAGAAAAATCATAAACATCTTCAGAAATATACAATATAAAATAAACACCAAACTAACAGCAAAATTAAAATAGCAACAAGATTACAGAAAAGCTTTCATACATATATACGTTTTAATTTAGTCCATACAAACTTGACACGCTTAGATATATGTATATACATATAGACTTATATACAACTGACAACTTTCCAGAATACCTAGTTCATATAGAAAACCCCCTAAACTGGTACCCGGACTAACAAAAAAAAGAAAATATCAAGTTCTACCCCCTCAAAAAATGCTACAAAAGTGAGGGAAAGCAAAGTCTAAAGAATAAAGATCATCTATCCTACATTCTTCTCACCATCGGCGCACAAGTCTGCAGGAATCATCTCAGAACTAGTCTCGAGCATCTCCTGTAGGGTCCGAAAACACATGCTCCTCCGGTACCCTTCTGAATATAATTCCAATGGCGCAGTCAAGTCGGAATCCTCCATCTGAGGGGAAAAGGAAAAGGAAGGGTGAGAACCTATATGGTTCCCAGTAAGGCGACATCGTGAAAACACATCTCTCTCGTGAAACCTAGAGTTACGGCTCTATCGTAATAACTCGCTTGCTAAGTCTCTCGGCTACTTCTGTATCGCGGCCCTGACATAACTCTATCTTGGCATCTTCTGTTGGGGTTAATGCTGCTCCTTATACTATTCTCTATAGCTATTGTTCCTAGTTTTATTATCTTAATCTAAGCTTTGGAGAACTTGTGATTATACAACTTTAATTACAAATAGGAATCAGCGAATAGAAAGTTAACAAGAAGCAGATAGCATGTAGCGGAAAAAATGAACAGTAAACAATCACAATCAAATGCGCAAGCAATTTACGATACATGCCTGTTCCTAGTGCAGGCCATGAGCTCATGCGTCGGTTTTCTACCCGCACCCCGACGTTACTCGGGGAGAACCCCAAATATAGTCTCTTTACCGTGTTAATTAGGACATCTTGGCATCACGGTAAGAGACAGGCTATCAATTAGGCGAACATTCCCGCATTAGCAATCTCAGGCTATCAGTCAGGCGGGCACTTCCGCATTAGCAATTTGGCACAAGGCCCATTCAACATACATTATGCTATCAGTTAGACGGACATTCCCGCATTAGCAATCTCAGGCTTTCAGTCATGCGGGCACTTCTGCATTAGCACTTTGACACAAAGGCCCATTCAAACAAACAGTTCTCATGAATCATTATCCACTCATGGTTTCTCATTTTCTTTCTTTTCATCTTGCCTCCGCATCACCTTATAAATACGCATACTTTCGCATCACCATATTACTAAGCATACCTCTGCATCACCATGTTACTAAGCATACCTCCGCATCACCTTTTAACTTTAAACCTTCCTAGGGACAACTTACATTCTTACTTATTTTCTTGACTTGTCTAGCCTATTACCTTCTTGGGCGACCAGTCTTCTATTTAATAATTAATATAACAAACGGACTCATATTCGTGCAAACTTTATGTCCACACGTTCGTATTAAACTCAAGTTTCTAAAGAACTAATAATCATATTTTTCTGGACAGTCTAATGCTAGATATTAAAGAAAAACCAAAACTGTCGTTCTAGATTCTTGGAACAGCATCTTGCTGTCTTGTTATGTGGTTTTTATATTGCGAAAGCTTATGCACGGACTATCTCTCTTGGTAAGGTCATTCTAGATATCCTAATCTTTAAAGTGGACTTACAGATCTTCAAAACCCTTTTGGTAGCAACTTAAAATGTTAAGTAAAACAAAAGTTTCAGTAGTTTGAAATTGATACTGCAGAACCAAAAAATCAGAAAAATTCTGCAGCAGCTACTGTTTTCAAAAATTCATATCTTTTAAACCACTTTGCCAAATTCTTTGAAATTTTTATGACACATTCAAGCACACTGAAGTTTTACATAAAAATATTTTCATCCAAAATTTTGGTCTGGACTTCTCCCAGAAATTTGTTCATTCTGCTGCCAATTATGCAGAAATTACAAAAATTCTGCACAATGTAATTCCAACAACCTCCCATATCAAATCTTATATTTAAGCCTAAAATTCCTCTAAAACCATAATTCTACCTTTCTTTTTACTAACCAAAATTGCTAGAATGATCAGCACAGCTCCAAGAGTTTATACTCATCAATTCACCTTTTTACAAATGTACATTCATAATTAAACATTCACTTTTCTGCATTTTATCATAAAAGAAATTCAATATGCGCTCCTCATCAATCAAACACATAATAAACCATCAATCATCACAAGTATACACAGTTGCAAACATAATATTCTATATATCATATCCCTTACTTTGTTTGATGAACACAAATACAGCAATTCTGCTCGCTTGCTACTCTGAACTAGAATCCTTCCTTACTTGTGATTTGCAATTGTCCTAACAGAATCAGCAGAGAAAAATGAAAAATAGATGGGTATGCCCCCTCAGCTTCGGTCAGCCCCATCTCGTGCCATCACTCTGCTCCTCTTACTGCTCTGATCGATGGAGAACAAGAAGAATTGGAAAGACTCCTGCTTGACTTCCTTTTGGCGTCACTCCTACTCCCTCTATCGTTCTCCTGCTCTCTCATTCCTTATTCTATTTTTTTGCATTTGAAGAAGAAGACCCAAAAGAAGCGGTGGATGTATAACTAGGAGAAGAAGAAGTGGGATGAGGTGGTGAAGAAAGTTGTGTGGTTCTTCCTCCAGAAAACACCTAACCAGGGCCCATCATCACATGAGGAAACCAAGAGGTGTAACCTTGGTTGGGGAGTTTCTCTCTGTTTTGTTTTTCAAAGAAAGGATGAAGAAAATTAGGGCTTTAATCATGGTTAGGTTCTTGATAATGGGTATGCCTATGGCTCGATTCAACCGAAAAAACGGTTTAGTGTGTGTTGGTTCATATTTGAATAATCTTAATGATATATTTATACTTCTCTTTAATTAATTCAAATGAATAATTAAAGATATTGTGTTTATGATATTTGATAGAAAAATATGGAGAAAGAAAAAGAAAGTTGTGGCCTTATAATGGAGGAAAAACCAGTTTGTTTATGAAAGGGTGGAGTTTGTTGGTACGGTTTTCAGCTTAGGACACGCTTTTCTTTCTCACAGTTTATTTATTCTTTTCACTTATCAAGTTTAAATCCTCCTTATTATTTTATGATGAGGTAATTTTCAGATATTTATCGAATTTCTTATCATAGCATTTCTGAGAATAACTCTGTGGAGAATCGGGATGTTATAAAAAGAGTTAATACTCAAAATGGCTCCAGCCTTAAATTGGCCTCGAATTTTCAATTGACTCAAATTGAACCCTGCCCCCCCTACATTTTAAAAGCCTACTTATGTTAGCCCTTTCACTTATTTCTATTAATGGCGTGCTTAGTTGAAATGTTAAGTGACACCTTGGATGACTGGTGGCCTGATAACACCTATCTAACATGGCAAAAATTGTCGTAGTCTTAATTCAACCCCTTTTAATGAAATTAAAACCCTAACATGAGAGCTAAATTTCTAAATTAAAATTATTATTTGGGTGTTGGAGAATATGTTGGGGAGTACCAACTAAGGTTCTAGGAGCTACAACAGATATCGTTCACATGGAAGTTTTGCAAGGAACCCAAATCAAGCTAGAACTGGAGAAGTTTCATACTAGTGCAGTTGTGGGATGCGTCCCGTTGTTCGCTAGTCTAAAGAGACCCCTTTTTTGGATGCCCAAACTATAAGTTCTTGAATTGCTTCCTTCTTGAATTTACCTATTCTTTTTGTATTGCATGCTTAATTTATTTTTGTGGTTCTTGCTGTGATAAACTTTTAGAAAGAGATGGTGTGGGCTTTTTGTGTGAGAAGACAGTGAGAAAAAGAAGGCATGGTCGAGAGAAATGAAGTTGAAAATAATGTTGAGCATTGGAAGATGAATGTATGTTAGAGGATTAGGGCAATGGAAGCTAAAATTTGGATTTTAAATTTCTCTTGTTTTGTTTGTGTTTGTAGTCGTTGGATATGTCTTGGGTGTAGGAAAGTGATGAATAAAATTTAATGAACTATGTTACAAATCTTTTTTTTTTCAATCACGTACTTTACAAATTAAAAGTGAGAAGTTGTGAATGAACCTACAAATTGACTGAGTATATAACAAATATGTTTTCTTTACTATGATGTTTAGTACCATGAAAGAAATATTATAAAATGGAATGGTGAATACAAGGATAAATATGAAATTAGCTTGTATATTACAAATCTATTTATAAGATTAATGAATCAACCTTTCATATATATTAAATCTCCAAATTTCAAAATAAATTATAACAATAAACCTTCAAATGATAATTCAAAATGTTAATATAGAATAAATCAAGAGTGATGTCTAGAATATCATCATTACAGACACAAAACAAAATGATAATTTAAAATGTTCCAAAATACAACCCAACACAAGATATTATAAAAGAAATAAACAACCACTAACACATTCATAAACAACCACAAAACAACCTCACAACACATAACTTTATATTACATTTATCAACTTTATCCACACAAGACAATATAAATTGATCTCTATTTTTTTCTTGGTGGTTTGAAGTCTGGAGTAGGGACAAATTTTAGAAACCCTACCAACCTTGATGATATCCCAAAACTAGCTTCTTGCATTAGGTCCACACCCAGAGTTACTCTTCTTTCAAGCGGCAGCTTATCGGGCCTTGTGATTAGAGGTAGAGGTGGATTTAGAGATGAATCTGATGGAGGCACCTACATGTAATTGGAAGTATTTGATTGATTAGGGATAAGCATGTAAAATTTTAGAAATTTAATTAATTAATTTGTTAGAAATGTTATCTGTTCTATAATTTTTGGCTGTGAATAACTAGGATGGGTGAGGTCAATCTCTGAAGCCTGTGGAGCATTAATAGTTTGTGTATCAATAGCTGCTGCAATATTATTGGGTGCATTTGGGTTAGTTCCATCTTGGGATTTAGATTTAGCTACAACAGCTGCAACAGCAGCAGCAAGAGCACACGCAATGTTGTTAATTTTCCTATGAGAGTAGCTTCTTTTAGTATAAGTGAATTCTTTGTGCATCCTCTTTAACTTGGTTACAGTTTTGGACTTCTTACTGCCCAAAGGGCCCTCATCAACGTCCTTTCTCCTTTTTTCTTAAAGTTTTCTGGTCTTCTCCTAGTTTTAGGTACTTGAGGCTTGATGTATTGAGATTTCTCCCATAGATCTTCACCTGGTATTGGATTCAAAAAATGCATGTATGTAGCCCTATTAGTTAACCAATGATGACAAAAGTCCTCGGGTTTTTGTTTATCTTTGAAATTACTGTACATGCATAGACACACGACATGCCTACAAAGTTAAATTTTAATTAATGATAATCTAACATTCTTAATAACACAAGTTAATAATATTAACTAAAAAAAGTGGACCTGTTATTTGCCAAAATCCTTAATGAACTCAACTAACCCCTTAAATTATTTTAATGATCTAAAATTGAACCCCACATCAGAAATGTATATTAAAAAAAATCAATTTACGTACCTTTTGCATGTTGAATATGAAGCACCATCCATTTTGAAGATAGTCACGAAGGTCTTCAAGGAGCAATTCAAGAAACCACTTCTAATTCTCCTTATTCTCGACATTTACAATCGCCAAAGCAATGGGATATATATGATTGTTAGGATCTTGGCCCACAGCTGAAAGTATTTGTCCCCTCCCCCAATGAGTTTTTAAGAAGCCTCTATCTATCCCAATCAATGCTAGGCAACCAGCCTTGAACCCCCTGTTTTACATCCAGCCAGACAAATATACATTCTTTCAAATATTGGGTCGCCTTCAACTTGTGGAATCTCTCCAATCTTGACTGTTGAGCCTAGATTGCTCTTAAGAAATGTCTCACCATAGTCTCTAACTCTTCCATACTGTGCGGCTGCATCTCCATACACTATATTCTTTGCATAAGTAAAAGCTCAAGTCAAAGAGGACCTGTTCAAATTCAGGTCACATTTTCTCTTGAAGTATGTCGCTGCCTCACTATGCTTCAAGTTAGGGTATTTTCTCAATTTCTTAACTAAGTTTTGAGCAAGTCACTTCCTATTTTTTGCCCTATTTTTGTTCATCCTAGGGAATATATGATCATTTTTGAATGTCTTTAGCTGCCAGCATGTCTCCTTATGGTCTCTAGATCCATAAGTAACCCATGAGCATTTAACTTCTTCATTGTCCCACTTGCAAACTGCCCTCACCCTGTAACTTTAATTTCTTCTGAATTTTATTTGCCTCCCTTCTTGAATGGTAAACTCCCTCATAGCTTCTATAAATTCTTGTTTGGTGTTAAACTTCATTCCAACTTGGAGCATCAACTCTCCAAATCGAGTACCTTGTGAGAATATTAGGTAGACATCATCACTTTCTTCTTCACTAAGTTCATCTTCAAAATTTAGGGGGGGGAGGGGGGTTAACTATTCCGATTGCCAAGAGTCTTTCCCATCAGAATCGTCATGAACTGGATCATAAGCATCATAATTTTTGCCATCATTGTTCCCTAACACTTGTAACCAGTCCACTTCCTCATCAGAATTCTCTACTACAATTCCATCATCTTCCGTTAACACTTTCTCTTACCTCTTCTTCCAGGTAGACCCCGATGCATGCTTGAACTTCAAATCCCTCTTTTTTGCTTCAAAAATTCTACCATCAATATCAGAGTCACTTCAGCTTTCATATGGGTCAGGCCTATATGGGTTGTCTTCTATAGAATCATATGAGTCACTGCTACTGCTGGTTTAGTCTCCACCATCCTGATTTTCCACTATTTTACTTATTGATCTAGTAATAGGTTTGATCTTGGAAGAATTGACTGAAGTTGGTTTAGGTTTAGACTTGTTTAAAGGCTTAGTTTTGTGGAATTAGATAATGTCGGTTTGGGTTTGGGTTTGGTGTTAGTGGTGATGGGTTTAGATAAGTTGTGCTTGGCTGGTGGGTTGAGTTGGGCCCGGATTGTTGCTTCGGGTTGGGCCTGGATTAGTGCTTCAGGTTAAGGCTGGGTTGGTTCTTCTTTAGTATCATTGTTGAGTTATCATTTGGGCTTTCTATTGGGTTAGGTGTGGTGATAGGTGAATCGTTGTCTATTTCACGGGCAATGGGAGTAAGCTTTATTAACTTAGGTACTTCATCAACAACAGGTTGGAAAACTCCATGCTCAAAGTATAGGTGGACTCTACCTTGGTTCATCCTTGCAAGAAAGTACATATCTAACAATTCTTTGCCACGTGAAAGTGGTGTCAGTCTAGTCTTTAAAGGTTTGCCAGGAACGAGGCACCAACATTTAGTAATGTCAGCATAACCGAGCTTCTTGTTGTAACCCCTCAGTGAAAATACATATAAGTCATCTTCATCTAGTCCACTTAACTCATCTGTATTGTCCCATTCATAAGCCCTACTGCCATCCTTCTTCTTAAAAAGGCTGCCTCCATGATGATAGACAATGGTTACCAAATCACTCATCTATAAATAAGATTCAAACAATTAACAAATTAACTTCAAAATCTAAGGTCTTTTAAATCATGCATTAGCTGCCTCCATATTAACATTCAATCAATTTTTTTTGTTTTTAGTGAAGAACTACACTATTGATCTACTTCAAATTTCAAAATAGAAAAAAGAAGAAAAAAAAAACAAGTAAAAATATTCCAACATAATAAAAGTGAGGCAAAAAATTCATATACAAAAGTGATCTCCTATAATAACAACTATACAAACAACCTTAGTTATATATGCATATATCTCTATAGGACAAAATCAAGGACAAAAGCATACAATATTACTTCTAATATACATGAAAGAACTTAAAACTTTTTGGCTATTCATGGGTTATATTTGAATTTCCTTTACTATTTTGTTTTTGCAATCTATATTTGTCAAAAAAAGTCTTCCTCTTTTCAACTATACCCAGCATTAAGTCAGAAAGTGATTGTGTATTATGCAGTACATCCGCATGATCACATGTTCAAAGATAATCTATTTACTCATTCATGAATTTTTTATTTTATATTTTCAGAAAAAATGTCACTATAGAAAACTTGAGCAAGCTATTTGTCAAAAAAAAAAAAAACACAGTTAATGCAAATCATAACTAGTTCTTTTTTTAAAAAAATTAACAAAAGAGGATCACTAACTAAACCTATCTACTTTCACAATACACCCAATTCATTTGAGCATCAAATAGAGCACAAATCAATGGCAATTAAACCTCAATGAAGAGAAGACATAAAATAGAACCCTGAACCCAAACATAGAATGATTACGTTACTAACCTTTTTTGAAGAAACAGTGGGGAACATATTCTTCTTCCTCGCCCTAGCAAAAGGGGACGTGTGCCATGAGCTTTGTCGGATCCCTACGGGAGCGACATTGATCTTCCTTTCTACGGTGCATGTGAGCGAATGAAAAAGAAGAGTTTCCTTGTTCGAGTGTTTTAATCATCAACACTGAAATGAAATTGTATTTTAACCCCAAATGTCCCAAACAACGTCATTTCAAGAGAGATTATGCGCCAAGAAAGAAACGACGTCATTTAGTGATTGCCAACGTGTTATTTAACATTCCAGCTAAGCACATCGTTAACGGAGATAAGCGAAAGTGCAAACGTGAGTAGGCTTTTAAAATTGGGGATTCAATTTGAGTCAATTGAAAATTCGGAAGCCAATTTGATACCGATGCCAAAATTTAGGGGTCATTTTGAGTATTAACTCGAATATAGAAAGAATAAAGAAAAAATGGAATTGTCGAAAACTTTTTAAATCAAGTAGTAATGTAATAATTCAAGTGGTTCTCACAAATAACGAATATATTTACATATAATTAATTTAAATTTTGTTATGTGGTTTACTTCTCTTGCAAGGGGGTTTGTATTAATTTTCATTAAAATAATTTAGAAAAAATTTGATAGAATGGCTTCAACCTTGTCAACTGAGAATGACATAAAATCTAGATTAATACCAATACCTATTACGGGTATAAAGGATAGAAATCAAAATAAATAATTCTTATGGACCAGAATAAAAAAAATGAGTTTGGTGTATTAAAAATCTTATATCCATAAAACATCTTTCGTAACATGGATAATGAATAAATAGGAGTTAATATCATTCCAATTGTGTTTAATAAAATTATTAGTATTTTTGTCATTAAAAGATATTTTTTACTCGTTAGTATTCTAAAAAAAAAAAATCATCAGTTTAGCAAAAAAATTGCTCATGCCTGACAATGCAAGTAGGGCCATCAAAATGGGCCAAACCTATCAGGCCAGCCTATTTACCCATTTAAATAGGCGGACTTTGCCTCTAAAATTAATCCCATTTAAATTTCGGGCTAAACGGGCTGAGCCTGATTAACATGAAAAAATGTCAGGTGAAACGGGCTAGTCCGCGGGCTAAACAGGCGGCTGGTTTATTTTTTTTACATTTTTCCTAAAAAAGTAGCATTTTTAGCCGATATTTCTCCCGATCCGACCCAAAAAATTGACCCCATCAACTAAGAAAATACGGTTCATTTAAGGTTTCTTACCTAAATATGATAATTTTTTGTCAAAATATATTTCAAAAAATAAAATTAAAGGATAAATGGACAGCCCGTTTAACCCATCGTGCTGACCATAAACGGTTTGGGTTAAAAAATTATGGCCCACGAATGAAGCGAGCTTAAACGAGTTAGCCTAAATAGGCCGGGTTGGCCCATTTGACAGTCCTAAATGCAAGAGAAGCCATTGATAAGACATTGAAAACTGTGAATATTTTAGACATTGGGATAGCCATTCCACCCATTTGGTCAAGATAAAGAAGATGTAGTCTATCATAACCTATTCCCGTTAAGAAAAAAGTGCAGCACTAATAAATTCATGAGAGATAATTTATAAAATGACCCCGTAAAGTCCCGTATCACTTATAGAACTAATTCTAATAATCATGAAACCCATATGAGATATCGAAGAATAAGCTATTCTTTTCTTTAAATTACGTTGACCAAGAGATGTTGAAGCTGCATAGATTATTCAAATTAAATCTAATAACATTAACCAGGGGGAATATGGAATGAGCGTGAGGTAATAATTCCATATTACTTTGAACCAATTCATATGCTCTCATTTTTAATAAGATTTCGGCTAAAAGCATACAAGTGCTGTAATGTGCCTTTCCGTGGATGTCCAGTAAATATGTATGTAAGGGTATAATTGGTAATTTTACAGCACAAGTACAAAGAAATCTGATATAAAATATTATTTGGAGTACCCAAGATACAATTGATTAGTTAATGTTTGAACTATATAAACTGATACCTATAATTTCCATTAATAAAAAAATTAAAGTTTTTTCTAATGTATAAAATAAACTTTATAGCTGAATACAAACGTCCTCCCACCCCCACCCACATGGATAAAAGTGTATAAATTAGAATTAATTCCAATTCCCACATGATGAAAAAATGTAAAATGTCTTGACATAAAAAGATCCTATTTGACCGTTGTACATTGCTAGCATTAGAAAAATGTATAATCAGGATTCTTCAGTAACCAGTTGAGCCACTAAAGTAGCTATAGTGGTAATAAATTCCTCAATAAACTGAATCCTATTAAGAGTCCATCTATTCTGAATCTCCAAAAAATAAAAAGACATTAATCCATTTATAGTTTTTTGTCAATTGGATTAATGGATCATCCAATTGAAAATGATAACAAAATGCATAGTATTCGAGAGTTACCTTGAACAATGGGATCCACGACCAAGCAAGGTGACAAGCTTCGCAGCGTCCATTCTGACGGAGTGAAGAGGGGGTGATCTGCAAAGGCACTCCGATGCTCAAGTAAGAATGGGTCTAAGAGGTTGAATTTTAGGATTTTGAGTGTGTCATACCTTGGGGGGAGGGGAGTCTAAGACTCCCCTTATAAGTCATTTTCCCTATCTAATCTTCTAAATTGGGAAAGATACAATTTGTATTTGATTTTAATGTCACTGAGGGATTTGTAGCTATTTGGTAGGTCCCTGATTCTTGGGCTAAGGGAGGATGATTGGGATCGGAAACTCAGTCATCGTTGGGCCGTTGGGGCCAGGGCCCGAGTCTGCAACAGTGCCTGCAAACGTGGCGCATCTGGCTTTGGAGGTGGTGGCACATTTCCGTTGGACTCGGGTTCAAGATTTCTTTGTTAGGTCACTCAGGAACCTAAATCGTCATCGAGTCGTTGGGGCTAGGATCTAGATATGCAACAATCAAGTTTAGGATTTCCTTGCCATGTCAGTTGACATCGAACGATCACGTCCTCCCTGATGATCATGGGGCATTTTTCAAGGCATCACGTTAGTTGACATGAGGGCTCATTTATTATCATGGGGTTTGGTTTTACCTTTTTACCCTTAGGGCCTTTCATATTCGCGCCTTAGTTTTGAATAAAACCATTTCGATTTTAAAATCGTTTTGATTTTTCCCTTTTTTCTTTATTACTTATTTCTTCATCATTCATCAAAGGCTTTCTCCATCACTCTTTATCACCTTTATCTTGTCATATATGCTCGTGCTCATTGCCTCCGTTCTTCGTTGTTAGGACTACGTTTGTTACTTCTAGAATTGCCTCTACTTGGTGGTGTCTTGTTTGAGCTTCTCTGTCGCTCACCATTGGTGACTGTCAGCCACTACCACTCAAGTAAGCTTTTCTCATCTACCTTTTTTCTTGATTTTTTCCTATTTTGAAAATGCATGTAGCTCCACCATGAAGGTGGTTTTAGGAGGCTTAGAGGGGGTACCACAGCCTCTCTATTTAAGGATCAGGCTAGCTTTCCTTTGAGTTTTAGGGTTCACCGAACGTATTTTTGGTATAAAACCAATGTGGTGGGGACCCCTCGCGTCTTAGTGAGGAGGATTTACAAGAGCTTCAGGATGCTGATGTGATCTATGGTGGGGGTGCCACAGAGGAACAATACAAACTCTCTTTTTCCGAACCCCAGGAGCACGTTTACTATGTAAATATGGAGGCGCCACGGATTCTTGACTGGATTAGGTTCACAAATCCATGTTCAATGATGTAGGGTTCGTTTCCCCTTTTCGACTTTGTTGTCAGACTCTTGAACCAGTGTAGTGTCGCCCTCTCTCAGCTCTATCCTAATAGTTAGGCAGCTATTAGGTGTTTTGAGTAACATGTGAATACCTCCAAATCCCAGCCATTGTGCAGGTCTTTCTGGATTTCTTCCTTCTCAATGTGCCACTTCGGAAGGATAAACATAAAAAGGGATATATGTCTTTCCGGGTCATCCAAGGTTGGAAGATCATCAGGATATTTGAGGATTCCTTCCCTCGATTCAAGGAGGAATACTTCAAAGTGAGGCCGGCAAGGGGACATCACCCATTTTGGTTGGCCCTAGAGGGGAAACGAAGGTTCCCGACCTACTAGAAGTACGAAGTCGTAACTGAATACTTAGTGAAGATAACTTACGAGGGGTTAAGTCGGGAAAGTAAGAATATAGTTGAGGTATTGACGGTTGTTTTGGGAAGTAGGCCATTAAATCTCCAACACGTGATCGGAGACTAGGAGGCCGGTCGCTAGTATATAAGTAGGTTTCTTTCCTTTCACTTTGTTCTTGTATTATTCTTTTTGGAATCTTGTTCTCATAAGTTACCTCTTTTGCAGTTGATATGGCTGGTGGACTTACGACCATGGAAAATCTCATGGCTGCCTTCCTCGAGGTGGAAGATGAGGAGAAGCCTTAGGTTGAAGAGGTCCCAGTCTCTGGTGCCAGTGTGGAAGGGTGACGGGGGGTCAGTACTACGCAGGCCGAAGATGATCTTCATGAGATCACACCCTCGTATCCTTGGAAGATGAGAAAAATGACATCGAGTGGGAAGGGGAAGGAGGTTGTCGTTCACTCCATTATGGAAAAAGCCTTTGATGCCCCGGCTTTCATTGATGAGCACTTGCTTCTGGGGACTGAGGAGTACTTCACAGATTGCGATCTAGCCGCTCAAGCAAAGTGGGTCTATCGCTCCCTGCTCCGTTTTGTTACGATGGTTTGCAAGACAGAGGTGCTTCTGGGGATTTACGGATGTTGGATGGAAAAATTTGTGAGGCCTAGACTAATCTGGCGGCTGCCCGATCAGAGAGGGTACAACCAAAACTACTAAAGCTAAGGCTAAGAAGGAGGCTAAGGAAGCCGTTGATGAGATCCAGCGCGCGTCTCACCGATCATGAGATGTCTTTGAAAGTAGAGAAGTTGAAGGCGGAGCGTCAGGCAGAGAAGGCAGAGAATTAAGTGAAAGCTACCAAGGATGCTGCGGGTGTCTTGAAAAAGAGGTACAAGGAGTTTGTGAAGAACACGAAAGAGGTCATCTTTTCTACCGAAGAGTCTTTAAAGTTGCAGGTCTCACTCCTTTTGCCCGATTTTGATGTTTCCCAGATTGGTGCTTTCAAGACTATCTGAGATGGGCAGATTTTTTTATCTTAGTTTTGAGAAGAGAACCTAGTTTTCTTTTGTTTGTATGTATTGAATGTATGTCTGAGGGGCCAACTTTGCTTTGTATTTTGAATATATGCCCATGGGGCCGACGTTATATACTTGATTAAGTAAAAGTTTGGCCATATTATTACCTAGTTGTACTTCATTCTTGGTGAAGTTCATCTATCTCATGCCATTTTGTTTTTGGTTAAGTCGTTTGACTTGTGCTATACATTATTTTTGGTTAGTCTATTCGACTCATGTCGTATTTTACTTTGGTTAACCGTTCAGGGGTGATTTGATTTGGCTTCCAGGTTGATCAATCCCGGGATGTTGTTCTCGTAACTTGGAAAAAACTTTAAAAATGAGGAAAACATAACTTGCTTAATAGAAAAGGTAAAATTTGACACCACTTAAAATTAATTCAAGAGAAAAAAGGACAAGAACAAAGAAAAGAGAGAACAAACAAACAATTCGGGTCCATTGAGCGAGAAAAAAGCATCCTAGCCTATTATGTGGGTGTAAATCTGTCTTCATGAGTTGAACTTTTTCAAGTTGAGAGCGTTCCATGTTCGGGATACCGGGGAGCCGTCAAGTCTTTCTAATTGATAAGCTCCTTTGCCACATGTTTCCCAGACACGATAAAGTCCCTCCCAATTTGGTGAGAGTTTCCCTTCGTCTGGCTTTCGGTTTCCAATGTCATTGCGTTGGAGCAATAAGTCTCCCTTCTCAAAAGCTCACTTATTTACATTCTGGTTGTACTTGAGGGCTAGCATTTGTTTGAGGGTCGCTTCCCTCAGGTGGGAAAGTTCCCGAATTTTGTCCACCAAATCTTTTTTGGCTTCTTGATCTAAATTCTCTAGGAGGAATATTAGGCTAGTGTTTCGAGGGTTACCTGAAACTGAAGGTCGATCTCGGAGGAGATCTGCTGTTGTGGTCGGAGCTGTCATGTCCGACTTGCTGAACCTTGAGATGTTGCTGATCCTTGATCACCGGAGGGTGGTGGTACCTGCAAGAGACTCTGATACTTAAGTTAGCACAGGCTTTAAGTAGGTTTTTTGTGTAGAATCAGAGTATGAATTATACCTGGGTGCTCCAGTGTATTTATAGTAGTAGGGAGTGACCTTCCTTGAGATAAGTTTGTTATCTTATCTTATCTTTTTATGGAGGAGATCTTTATCTTTTAGTCCACCACCTTTTGATGAGCGGTAATCCTTTGCTTCGGGCCTGCTTTGGGCCTACATTGTGATTTGGCCGAGCTTTTTAGGAAGAGGTTGGGGGTAAACCAGCCTTGTAAGAGGTCGGTCGTTCTGGTCTTCGTCTAACCCTGGTCGCATAGCTCGACCCAAGGTATGAACATTGCCCCTACTTGAGCTCAGACATTTTCATGAGATCGTGCTTCCTGAGCTTCGATCCCTTTGGGAAGTCGTGCTCAAGCATATTGGTCCAATCTGTTCTTCCGTTTGCGAGTTGTGTTTAAAATGTGGAGCATTTTTTGCCTTTGCTCCTTTATTGCCATGTTTGTTTCTCGAAGAGGTTACTTTCTTGGGAATATGCACGGGCCTTTAATGCCTAATGATTGAGCTTTTATTCTGTTTTGCCGTTTTGTTCCCTCGCTTTATTTTGAAATTGAAAAAGCCTTCAAACTTTGGTTTTTAGTTTCTTGCTTTCATTTGCTCAGTGAAGAGAGGCCTTCTTTCGTTCATCCTTTGAAAAAATCCTTTCTTTCAGATTTGAAAAATAATTTCTCTTCTTTGGCTCTTGCTCCTCCGATTTCTTGCCCCCAACCTTCCTACTTTCTTTTTCAAAGCGTTTGTTAGCATGGATTGCTCGTGTTTCTGTTCATGTATTTGTCGCGCTCATCCCTTCTTCATCGCAGGTTGGTATTCTTCTCTCTTTTGTGTCTTAATAGTCATCTTCATGTGTGCTTTATTGTTACATGCTTATCTTTTCGCACAAAGTTTCGATCTTTATTGAGTTTCCTTCTAAAAAGGTTGAACCTTTCTGGAAAGGTCACATGTCCTTTACTATACTCAAAGTTGTGATCTTCTGTTGCTTTGTTTTGGGGGAAACGTAGGAGCTTAGGTTTCCATTGTTACCTCTACCTTCTTTAAGAGGTATAAGGTTTTGATTTGTCACATTTCTGCATTCTGTGCTTGCTGCCTCCAAAGGGTGCCCCTGGACTTTTGGTGCTGATTAGATCTTTTCTTTGTGAATCCTGGGGTGCCCTTTTGTTGCCATGCTTGCTGTTTATTGGCTGTTTCTTGATTCTTTGCTTTTGTCCGAGTTATTTTGGTAGTGACCCCCCTTTTTGTTTTCCTTTGCTATATTTGTACTTGCTATATGTCTTCTCGTAAGAATATTGTCGAGATGTCCACCAAAATCCCTGCTGGCATGGCCGACTGGCTAGACTCTATAGTCCTGATGTGTGTTACTGTGGCCGATCCGGAGTACTGTGAGAGGCTTAGGAGGTTCCATAGGATCTATAGCAATAGGGATGATGAAAAGAATTACGAACTGTTGTCGCCCGACCCTGAGGAGAGGGTTAGTTTCCCTCCCTTAACCCAGGGAGAACGTCCCTTCTTCTATGCTTATGACTATTTCTTAAGCCAGCTGAATATCACCATCCCTTTTACTGCTTTTGAGACTGACCTCTTGTGGACTTGTAATGTGGCCCCTTCCCAGCTTCATCCGAACTCTTAGGCCTTTATTAAGATTTTTCAGCTGTTGTGCCAGGAACTGGGTATTCGACCTTCCAAATCTCTCTTTCTTTATCTATTTGTGTTGACCAAGCCTGGAGTAGCCAAGAAAAAGGCTTCTTGGATCTCATTCCGAGCTACCCAGAGGAAAAAGGTCTTTTCTATGTTTGATGAGTCCTTTCGGGATTTTAAGAACTATTACTTTAAGGTTCAAGCTGTCGAGGATGTCCGCCCTTTCTTTTTAGATGAGAATGACGAGCCAACATTTCCTTTATGGTGGCAAAAAGATATAGTAGCTCCCAAGTATTCCTGGGAGAGTTTAGATGAAGTAGTCCTATTGACATATAGTTCTTTGATCGCCTCATGGATAAGGGAGTGGTTTTCTCCAGAGAATTTGGTGCTAGCCAGCTTTGACAGTAGGTTTGCTCTGGTGTTCCTCTCCCGAGGGTCATGCTAGATCACCACCTCGTCGAAGGCTTTATACACTTCTATGGCCTTTTCCAAGTACTTTTAGAGCAAGGGATCCCAAGCTTGGTACGTTTCGTTAACCTGCAATGACTTGCGAGTCATAATTGACCAGGGAGAGTCTGACTATGATAGCCTCATACTCCGCTTGGTTATTGGACACGGGAAACTTGTATTTGATGGACTGCTCTCGTACATGAGGCCATTCGAGTTCTCTAGGATTACTATTGCACCACCAGAGGTTTGGTTGGATGCTCCGTCGACATGGACCTTCCAACGTTGCACCGAGAGAACAAGGTCTTGGTTGGCTATTTCAGCCAAAAAGTCTGCCATGGGTTGGGGCTTGATGGCATGCCTTGGTTGATACGAAATGTTAAATTGTGACAGCTCCACAGACCATGTCATCATACTTCCCGCCAAATCAGGTTTTTGGAGTAGTTGCCTTATGGGTTGATCTATGCAGACCATGATTGGTGGCTCTAAAAGTACTACCTTAGCTATCTTGAAGAGATGAGCAAAGTGAAGGCCAACTTTTCGAGCTGTGAATATCGTAGTTATATATTTTGGAATGCTGTGCTGATGAAGTATATCGAGAACTGCTGCTTATCCTCCTCTCTGATGAGTGCCGCTCCCATGGCTTCATCAATGATGGCCAGATAAAGGAATAATAGCTCCTCATCCACTGGCTTAGCCAAAATCGGTGATTTTGATAGTATTTTTTTGAAGTAGAGGAAGGTTTATCATGAAACCACATCGCAGTTATTTTGGTTTTCCTCGACTCTACGATGGGTTATCATGAAATCGATGAATTTTTCGACCTCCATGGAGAAAGCACATTTTGTGGGCTCAGTCACATCCTGTGCTCACGGAGGGATTTGAACACTTGTTGCAAATCTCCTAACAGAGATCCCTTCTCTGTGGTCTTAAAGAGTATATCGTCGATGTACACCTTGATGCGTGGCAGAAGTTAACCAATTAAGAGAAGAAAATTAAGAGAACAGCGTTGCACGTATAGCTCTTAACCGGCTAAGATTTATCTCACCAATTTAAAAAGGGTTGTCACAATTTTAGAAATAAAGATACTGGGAGTATGAGTCCCAGGTCGTCTCCCAACGAGTATAAAAATAAACTAAAAATAATTATTGATATTCTGAATAAAAGTCCTTGACTGGAGAAATAATTAAGTGAAACTTCTATCCTTGTTGGGATCTTCTCAAGTGTGGTGTAAAAGGATTGTTGTTCTCACTCGCTTACCCCTTACTAAATAAGGAAAAGTATGGTGATTGAACTAACTCTTACCCTCAGATCCTAGCCCTCTCCCTTGGGGAGGTCTAGTGTTAGTAAGTATGAAGTTAGCTAACAATGTCCAGTTTAACCAAGCACTTGAGCATTCCAACTCAAGTATCACCTCTTAATCAACCCCCATGTCAAGTAGAAATTCTACTCCATTGACATGAAATTAATAATCATAAAAATATGAGAAAACATAATTAATTAAAATAAAATAGAGAATTAAAATTAATTAAAATAAAAATAACTTCATGTATTAATAAATTCAAAATGTAACATACTTAATTGAATAGAGTCAATGAGTAACTAATTAAAAATAAGGGAGTAAAGAAACAAACTAAAGTAATGTCTTCGACGGAGGTAATGACTTTCAGCATCCAAAAATCCAAGCAAAAGCATAAAATTATGAATATAACACTAATCTAGATTCATACCTAAAATGAGGAGTAATCCTAATGTGATGAATCTGAATGTGTGTGGATGCGTTTTGAGTCTCTGCATGTTCCCTAGGTTTTGTCCGTGTTTCTGGGCTGAAAACTGGGTCAAAAAGTGGCCCGAAATCGCCCCCAGCGTATTCTGTTATTTTTGAAGATCGCGCAGGTCACGCGTACGCGTCGTCCACGCGTTCGCGTCAGTCAGCGATTTTCCTTGTCACGCGTTCGCGTGGTTCACGCGTTCGCGTCATTCGTGCAGACTCCAATCCACGCGTTTACGTCAGGCACGTGTCCGCGTCATTACTCGCTGGTCATCTCCTTAGTTTCTTGTGTTCCTTCCATTTTTGCAAGCTTCCTCTCCAATCTCCAAGTCATTCATGCCCTATGAAGCCTGAAATACTTAACACACGGATCACGGCATCGAATGGAATAAAGGGGAATTAAAATACATAATTAAAAGTCTCTAGAAAGCAAGTTTTCAACCATGAAGTGATTTTGGGAAAGAATTGTAAATACATGCTTATCATATGAATAAGTGGGTAAAGAATTGATAAAACCACACAATTAAATACAATATAAATCATAAAATAATAGTTTATCACACCTCTACCATCTTGCTGATTTGGTCATGGAAGATTTTTTGTCATGAGTCACTGGTATGTGGCCCCAGCATTTTTCAGGACGAATGGCATGACTATGTAATAGTAGATGCCGTCTGGCATGATGAATGCCATTTTTTCCTTGTCAAGACGATGCATCGAAACTTGATTATAACTGGAGTAAGCATTGATAAATCTTAGGTATTTGTATCCGGAGGCCGAGTTAACCAGGTTGTCAATGTTGGGTAACGTAAAAGAGTCTTTGGGACAAGCCTTGTTGATGTCCAAATAATCCACGCACATTCTTCATTTCTCATTGGTTTCTTGACGAAGACCATGTTTGACAACCAGGTTGAGTAAGTGAGTTCCTGGATAAACCGGGCCTATAGTACCCTGGTGGTCTGCTTTTTGACCTTGGCTGCTTGGTCGGTGGATATCTTCCGCCTCTTTTGTGTGACTGGCTTGGCCTCTGATTTTATGGATAGCCTATGGGATATGAACTCCGGATCCAGCCGGACATGTCGGTAGGCGTCCATACGAATAGGTCTCTATTTTCTCTTAGGAGGGTCGAGAGAGGTCCTTTGAGCTTGTAAGGTAGGTTTTGGTTTAGGAATATGAATTTTTCTTCTGTGTCACCTATTTATACTTTCTCCATGTCTCCATCTAATTCTAGTCGGGGATGCTCCTCCATCCTCGCATTTAGGTCGGCGACAAATATTCCCAAAGCATCACGAGATTTCTTTCTCATGGATAGGCTGGTGTTGTTGCAGGCTATGGCCAATTGAAAGTCGTCGTGAATGGTTCCTATGCTCCTGTCGTCCACCCAGAACTTCATTGTCAGGAACTTTGTAAAGACCACTGTGTATAAGACGTTGATGGTCTTTCTGCCCAAAATGACATTGTATGCAGTGGAGTCCTTGAAGACATCGAATTCGAGCATAATTGATCTTTTCTTGCTTCCCCACAAACGGTGCCAATGTTCGAGAGTTACCTTGAAGAATAGCATCCACAACTAAGCAGGGTAATGAGCTTCACAGCGTCCAATCTGATGGAGTGAAAAAGGGTGGGAGTGACCTGCAAAGACACTCCGATACTCAAGTTAGAATAGGTCTAAGAGGTTGAATCTTAGCGTTTCGAGTGTGTCATACCTGGGGGGAGTCTGAGACTCCCTTTATAAGTGTTTTCCCTAGTATGATCTTCTAAATTGCGAAAGATACGATTCATATCTGATTTTTAATGTCAGTGAGGGATTTGCAAAAATAATTCGTGATAAAAATAATATACACCTGGGCTAGAAAAATTTGCACTCAATATAAAAGGATATTTCTATTATCTTTCTACTTTAAGAGAAGATTTTCGCCAGTAAAAAACATATTCTCGTGGTGTTTGTTTTTTGAAAAAAAAAAGGAAGGGGTGATCTTTATAAGCTAGACCCATACTTTGAGTTGTTTCATACCACAAATAAATTCGAACACTTGAGAAATCTATAGGACATGCGAATTCATATCTCTTACAATCGACACAGTCCTCCGTTCTTGGGGCAGAATGTGACATTGGATCTATAATTTCTTTTTAACACCAAAAGTAGAAAATTTTTTATCTAGTAAACTCGTAAAAAACTCATATATTTAGACATCAGATAAATCATTTACCAGCCATTTTAATCTCATGAATATCCTACAAAGTTCGAAGTTAAAGTTCTTAATATTTACATTTACAATATTAATAGACTCTAATCAAATAATATTCAAATTAGATCTATATTATAATGTAAAAAATATTTATATTGTAGATTAAATTAACAAAATAAAATACAACAAAAACAATACCAAAAATTTATTGAAAATCAAAGATTCTTTTTAGTTTAGTAAAAAAAATAGAAAAAGATTTATTATTTAAAAGATGTTTTTCCTTTTTTTTTTACAACTCCCAAGCAATATTTTCTATTTTTTTATCAAATCATATATTTATTTATACTTTGATTGTATTTAATTTAACCTCATGTTTATGAATATTCAATTAATAGAATCAGAATTCAAAACTTTTTTTTTTCTTTTTATGTATTGTTGTTACCTAAGCATGTTATATTTAGCCGAACATATATTTTGGCGAGTCAAACTAAACTAAAAACTATAAAAAGAAAAAAAAGACTATTTTTTAAATTGGTTAAGTTAATGATGACCTTGCATTGATTCTATAACACCCTACCACACAGAGCTTTACGCTTAAGCCGTAAAACAGAGGTGGTGTGGTATTACGACCTCTAAAATAAAAAAAAAAATATATATATATATATATATATATATATGCAGAAAGAATATAATAATTAGGAGCCTTGAAAAATAGGTGAAACAAAAATCGCAAAAATAAAAGCGCAACGCTCAGGAAAACGGAATTACTTGCGTGCGAAGAAACCTAATGATCATAGGCATAAATAACCAAAA
>NC_029794.2:125172465-125175932 GCF_000816755.2 Arachis ipaensis
ATATATATATATATATATATATATATACATATTCCAAAACCCAAAATACATTGCCAAAACCCTAACTCTCTATAAACCTCTAAGAGGATCAAGATAAACAAATCATTCGGAGAGAAAGCTAAGTATATATACATATGAACTATACAGCAAAAAAGAACCCAGAAACCACTCCGCTTCAGAAGTCCAGACGTCTAGTGAGGTGCCTCTCGACCTACATCTAAAAACAACAACATAGTATGGGGTGAGAACCAGGGTGGGTTCTCAGCATGGTAAAGGTGCCACGCATGTAAGATATAAGATCCTGGAAATGCCAGAGGCAATTCTAGAATGCCGACACTCAGATTATAAAGCTTAAATTACTAAACAGAAACCATAAAAGGGGTAAGTATCTAGGGAATTCTAAACTCAGCTTAAACTTAATCTTAACACTAAACCTGTCCACCTTTTCTCCATTCCTCTATCTCCAGTGACTTTGCAAGGACACACAAACAGACAATTGCAAGTACAGGTAGGAGATAAGTAGTGCAAGTAGAAAATATAACAATTAACATAATATATTCAGTTAGGCATTCCCAAGTAATGCATAGCTATCAAACAAATAAAATGCACATGATGTATGCCTGTCCTATGGCTGATGAGGCTTATCTGTTGATTATCAAGCCAACCCGACAAGTCCGAAACCTTTGAACTGTCCCCCGTCGCGCATCCCCATGAGTCTATGCATAGCTTTTTCTCATCTCATTCATAATTCATACATTTATAAACATAACTTTACTCAAAGGGGAATAACCATTCCCGGAAATTTATACGTGCCTGGTCACCCTTACGACGCAGGGTCAACAGAGTATCGAGTCTGAACTTGGAACACGTGGTAGCAAGTCACGGTATTTTATCCAGGAAAACTCGTATCTCAGATAACATTGAATGCATAAGCCACATAAGTATTCATAATCATTCATATCCATTACATAATCGTTCGTCATAGCCATAGCATCATATATTCTCCATGCATATACATTCTCCTCATATAACTTATCATTTTTACTTTTACTTCATCCCCAAGTTATCTCTATTCCCTAGCTTCAGCTAATTACTAGGTTTACTACTATATTTTATGACTAAAAGAATGAAAGTAGAGGTTTAGAAGTTTGAAATTAGGTTTAAAATTAAAAAACCCATATTTGCTAAAACAGGGGCCACGCATACGCGTGGGTGTGCGAAAGGCTTGCTCGGGTACGCATGAATCCCAGCCCGAAAGGGTTGGTCGCGTCGCGAGCGACTGGACGCATACGCAATTCCCAGGTCACGCGACACGCGTACGTGTGGGCATGGAAAAGTCCTTGCTCGTGTACGCAAACTCCCTGCTCACGTACGCATAGATCCCAACCCGAAAGGGTTGGTCGCGTCGTGAGCAGCTGGACGCGTACGCGTGAGCGTACTTTTTTCCAAAAATTTTGCCAAGTTGAAAAAAGCTACAGAATTTCCAATTTCAATCCCAAACTTCCGACGCGCATAACTTTTCCGTTTCAAATCATTTTCCTTCCGTTCTTCGAACGACGTAAATTTCACGGACCCAATTTTTGTATAAAATAATTTTGAAACTATTTGGAGATTTGGAAGCCAAGTTATGCGTCGCCGAAGTTCGGCCATAAACTAAACTTCTCAAAAAGTTCAAACCTCACTTTCATTAAAATCAAGTTCAATATCCACTTCCTATACATATATTCAGCACAACACATATCATAGCATCTCCATACAACTCTAATATCCACTTACCAAATCACAATCCATCAAACGTCAATTTTTTACCAATCCACACCCTAAGTTTCTTACCTCCATCAACATAATCATCAACATTTTACCATACATACATATACAACCAATTTCATCAACTTGCCAACAATATCCACACACCAAAGGATTATGACTACCAACACATACATAACTTATATCATTAATCAACATCATCAATGCTAAGCTTCCAGCCTGCATAATCATTCCAACCTATCCTGTGGTTCTCTATCCTAAGTTTTCACACGACATTATATATTAAATACGTGAAACCTAAACCATACCTTGGCCGATTTCCACATATATCCCGAGACACCACCAAGGCACCCAAAGCAACCCTCAAGGTTCAAAATCTTCAAGGCAAGGCCTCCCAAACTCCACCAAGCCTCCAATGTACTCAATCAACTTCAATATACACATATACAAGCCTAATTCACATATTTCACACCCAAATTTAATACCCAAACCCACATAAGTTAGAATTTGCAGAATTTTGAGAGTTCTCATCTTATATATGTCTTGATTGAGTAAGGACCCACAAGCTAGTTTGAGCCTAAACATCAAGACACCGAATTTTTAATAACCAAAATCTCAATTTTTGAAAATCCAAGAGAATAAAAGGCAGAGATAGAAACTGAGGTTTCTTACCAAAATTGGATACCGGACTTTGTAGAGCTTGATGCACTGGACGCGTGACCACAAAGGGTGTGGCAATCAGAGCTCGGAGCGGAGAGTGATGGTGGTTTGAAATCAAGGCAAGGGTTTGAAAGCTCTCTTCCTTCCTTCCTTAATGTTTTGCAGCGTGAATGATGAGAAGGGAGGAAGGGGAAGCTGTGTTCATAACGGCTATTGGGTTGGATTGGGTCTTGGGCCCATTTTGGGCTCGGTTCGCCCGTGCAGCCCAATCTTGGGCCAATTTCTTTGAAATTAGTGTCAAAATTCTTATTTTAATTTGTTCTCTCCTATTTTGCTATAAAATTTATGTTTCTAATTTATTTTATTAAAACTTAGTTTATTGACTAATTATTTACTAATTTAGTGGGGTTTACAGATTCATCTATGTAAGCCGCAGTTAAAATAAAAAAATAAGAACTTGAATCCGGCTGCTAAATAATCTAAGAAACATGGCAGATATAAGAACTACGGAGGATATTTAAAAAAAAAAAGAACAACAACTACTAATTTATCCGCTAATATATTTTCGAAAAATCGAAAGTTAAGCTATAAATGTTAGAAATATAATATGTTCTAAATTCAAATATTAACAAAATAAAATAAATTTTAAACTCTATATACTTCTAAATTTAAACGATTCAAAAATTCAAAATACACAAATGCCAAAAGATATCACATGTAATTAATCATTTTAATTCACGGCCCGTTCTTTAATCCATGTGCTGTTATGCGCCTCCAAGATACTTACTATTGAAACTGCATATCACAATTTATAATTAGCAAAGAGAGAAGTAAATAAGTTTAAAAATAATACTTTATCAAAATATTAACAATGATAGATATTTTTTATTAGTTAAGTTAAAAAAAATATGTACTCCGTAGTAATAATTCTTCACTTTCAATCAAATATTAAAATTTCAAAATTAAAAACTAAAATTTATATTCCAAAAATTTATCAACTTTAATATGATTCTACATATATATACTAAAAATCAGTTAAT
>NC_029794.2:125176107-125180050 GCF_000816755.2 Arachis ipaensis
ATCTCTTTTAACATAAAAAAAATAATTTATTTAAAGGATTTCAAATTTAGTAAAATGCATCAAATTTCACCTCCATCCTTGTGTTTGTAGTCTTGTTTTTCATCTGAATTCTCTTCCTAAACATTATCATCAACATCGGGGAGAGTAGTTATCTTTCCTTTCATTGTATGGTTGATCCGATAAAATTATTATCCGGGAAGAGAAATAATGTTGGTGCAGTTATCTTTCCTTTCATTGTATGGCTGGTACGGTGATAGAGCTAATAATAGAGAAAGATATTGTTAATGTTGTTATTGGTATTGTTCTTGTTGTTTGGGAAATGATAAATATCTAATTCTTCTTATGTCCCTAATATTTTTTATATTAAATGATAAATACATTCTTATATTAAATGGACTAAAAGCGTAGTCATATCATCTACCATTGATTTGTTTTAAAAGTGTAGCAGTATCTTTTACAATTGACATATTTTCAAAGCGTAGTCATATTTTTTATGTATAGCTATGTTTTTAAGCGTGACAATAGATAATAGCATAATAAAAAAATATGCCAATAAATTAATAAAAGTGTGGCAATAAAACACTTTGCACGCTTACAAATATGATCCTACCAAAAACATGTTGATAGCTCGAAAAGCGAAAAAGCGTAACAACAAGTTATTACTACGTTTTTTGAACTTTTAGACATGTTTTAAAAGTGTAGCAAAAACGTAATTTTCTTTTAGTAATGGAATTGATGGAAATTAAATAAAAAAGATTGAGTAAAATATTTTTTTACGGTAAAAATTCAAGTGCAAATAACTTCATGTCAAATATTTTTTGACAATTGCACCAGCAGTGATGGACAAAGCAAAACAGAGATAGAATTGCTTTCTGGGCACGAATATCAATAGCGTCTTTCAAAATCAGCGGCAAATATTAGTAGCGTCTTTGAAAGTCAACTTCTCTTTTAGATGGTGGGAGTTTTAGTTTTCTTTTATAATAAAAATAAATATCAAATTGATATCCAAAATATTCTGATACTGATAAAATGTACTTTATAAATGTTATTAATAAAATAATTTCTAAAAAATTAAAATTTAACGAGTGCTTTTAGCTAATCGAAACAAACATATCTCCAATAAAAATGATGATGAGGTGGCCACGATAATATGACAACTTTGTTAATGTATATACCTAAATAAAATTTTTAATTAATCCACCCAATCCGACCTAAAAAAATTCTCATTCCCATCCCCATCCCCATCCCCATCCCCATTCCCATCCCAATCCTAATCCCAATGCACTCTCTCACTTTCTCAACTATGAGTTGCACCAAACATAGAAATCCTCTTAAATCCTAATGTAACAAAGGATCATTGACACTCTCACTCTCTCGACCATGAGTTCTCTAAATTTAGAAATTAATTTTCAATTCATAAACATTAATAATAATAAAATTTAGAAAAAATATATTCATATTCAATAATCACAATAAAATAAAATAAAATTTAGAGACGCCGTTGAGGACAACACGAACGACAATAGTGAAGATTTGGGAGAATGCATTGAGAGAGTGATGGTGAGATGAGGAGAAAGGGACTGAGAGACTGTGAGGAGCGTAGAAAGGGTGTGACGTCATCCTACACTTTACCGGTTGAAAAATCGTCAACTCATGCTTGTTTTGTGTGGCCTTTTCTAGGCCGTTATTGTGAACTTATTTTAAGTTTATTTGAATTTCCGTTTTGTTAGGCCGTTATTGTGAACGATCTCGGGCCGTCATTTTTTGTTGTTTGGATATGTTTTGTTAGCCTCACGGTGGTCGATTACCAGGTAGCCGTTTACTTATTTGGATATCCGTTTGGTTATTTGAATATCTGTTTTATTGGCCTCGGGGTGAGAGGGGAATTAGGGTTCAAAGAGAAACATGTGAATCGACAAGTTGTCAAATCTTTTTAAAATTATTTTGTCAATAATATCTATCTATTAAATAGAGTTAGAATATTTTAGATACTAATTTAATATTTATCTCTTTATAAAACTTAGAGCTGATTACCTTCCCAAGGTTAGTGCCTTCACAACCTCAAATGTTAATAAAATAAAATAAATTTTAAATTCTAACTCTAAATTTAAACAATTCAAAATGCTTCCTATAAAAGAATATTTGCCAAAGTTCATATATAACGATCATTTTTTGCTCGTTCTTTGTCCATACGATGTTGTTTCCCTTCATGCAAGATGTTTACCATTGAAACTGCATATCACAATTTATAATTAGTAAATACAGAAATAAAAGGTTAAGTAAGACAAATATCTTTTATCAGTTAAGTTACAAAAATATGTACTCCATAGTAATAATTCTTAACTTTTATATCAAATATTAAAATTATAAAATCTAATGCTAAAATTTATATTTCAAATATTAAGACTCAAAATNATAACGATCACGTTCTTTGTCCATACGATGTTGTTTCCCTTCATGCAAGATGTTTACCATTGAAACTGCATATCACAATTTATAATTAGTAAATACAGAAATAAAAGGTTAAGTAAGACAAATATCTTTTATCAGTTAAGTCAGTTAAGTTTTTAATAGAAGTGCTTGATCCCTAAGGTTTTAGGTTTTCTCAATAGTATGATTTTACATATATACATTAAGGTGAATTCTACCGTGTCGTCCCTAAAATAAAGGATAAATTACCCCTTTATCCTTTATATAGTAATTTTTGATATATGAGTTAAAAATAAACGTATAGCAATTTGTGATATATTAGTTAAAAATAATGGTATTAATTGATGTGTGAGAGAGGACACCAAAATATTTTATTTTTTTATCTTTAATTATTGCTCTTAAATTATCTTTTATGAGATAACAAAAATCTTAAGATGGTAATTATTGACTCATTATTTTTACGATTAACTAATATTTTGGTTTGTTTTTATTATATAGTTATACATATTTTTGTCAAACTCGCGAACCAGAGTATAGATAGGACTGTAGGAGAAGTAGATGGAGTTGCGGATAGTGAAGATATGAAGAAATACAGAGCAGAGAGCAACAGAAGTAAAATTTACAAAGATATTGGCACAAATCAGAGCAGAGGTAGCAGAAGCGGGGAACAGCGGCAGGGAGAAAATGAGACATCGCAGATGAATGACTTGTGAGTAAGTTTTCTTTTATTCTTTGGGAGTGTTATCGTCACCCTAATAGAAAAAGTGTTTTTTGGTCAAAATGACGTTTTTTTTAGCAAAAATAAAGAAAAACACAAACTCGCTAACTCGGTCATAGACTTTGACCGAGTCTAGCCGAGTTTACTCAGGATCGAGTCTATGCCCGAGTCAACTCGATTCCATATCTTAACTCAATTCCATATCTTGACCAAAAAACACTTTTTCTATTAGGGTTACGATAACACTCCCAAAGAACGAAAGAAAACTTACTCACAAGTCATTCATCTGCGTTGTTTCTCTCAAGTCTCACTTTCTCCCTGGTTCACCCCATTGTGAAGTCCATGACTCTTTGTCGCTGCAACTCCATCTACCTTTTTATTTAGTTTTTTTTACTTTTTAAATTTTATTGCTTCTAATTTTAGCCTATTGCTTATTATTTATGTTAGATGACCAAATAGTTAATCCATTCATGGCTGTTAGTAATTAATTATTTTTATTAGAGTTAATTGTATGTGGTAAACAGATAGTTGAAGTTGTATTGAATGTTGAATTTTTTACTTTCAGTATTGTTAGTATAATTTATAATTTGATTATTTGTTGGGTTTCTAATTTGATTATTTAATATTGTTCAATGTTCAATTAAAGATTTAGTATTAGAGATTTAAAATTTTTAATTTTGTGTGTTCCATGTTGTATTTGTATAAGAATAATTGTAGAGGATTTGAATGTATATTTTAAAGTATTTTATTATAACGTGTGCTACTATTTTAATTTATTATATGCTTTTAAGATTG
>NC_029794.2:125184036-125187249 GCF_000816755.2 Arachis ipaensis
ATACTCTCCTTTATTTTTTTATGGTTAAATGCTAACTGAATTTTAATAGAAGTGCTTGATCCCTAAGGTTTTCTCTATCAAGAATAGTATGATTTTACATATATACATTAAGGTGAATTCTACCGTGTCGTCCCTAAAATAAAGGATAAATTACCCCTTTATAATTTATATAGTAATTTTTGATATATGAGTTAAAAATAAACGTATAGCAATTTGTGATATATTAGTTAAAAATAATGGTATTAATTGATGTGTGAGAGAGGACACCAAAATATTTTATTTTTTTATCTTTAATTATTGCTCTTAAATTATCTTTTATGAGATAACAAAAATCTTAAGATGGTAATTATTGACTCATTATTTTTACGATTAACTAATATTTTGGTTTGTTTTTATTATATAGTTATACATATTTTTGTCAAACTCGCGAACCAGAGTATAGATAGGACTGTAGGAGAAGTAGATGGAGTTGCGGATAGTGAAGATATGAAGAAATACAGAGCAGAGAGCAACAGAAGTAAAATTTACAAAGATATTGGCACAAATCAGAGCAGAGGTAGCAGAAGCGGGGAACAGCGGCAGGGAGAAAATGAGACATCGCAGATGAATGACTTGTGAGTAAGTTTTCTTTTATTCTTTGGGAGTGTTATCGTCACCCTAATAGAAAAAGTGTTTTTTGGTCAAAATGACGTTTTTTTTAGCAAAAATAAAGAAAAACACAAACTCGCTAACTCGGTCATAGACTTTGACCGAGTCTAGCCGAGTTTACTCAGGATCGAGTCTATGCCCGAGTCAACTCGATTCCATATCTTAACTCAATTCCATATCTTGACCAAAAAACACTTTTTCTATTAGGGTTACGATAACACTCCCAAAGAACGAAAGAAAACTTACTCACAAGTCATTCATCTGCGTTGTTTCTCTCAAGTCTCACTTTCTCCCTGGTTCACCCCATTGTGAAGTCCATGACTCTTTGTCGCTGCAACTCCATCTACCTTTTTATTTAGTTTTTTTTACTTTTTAAATTTTATTGCTTCTAATTTTAGCCTATTGCTTATTATTTATGTTAGATGACCAAATAGTTAATCCATTCATGGCTGTTAGTAATTAATTATTTTTATTAGAGTTAATTGTATGTGGTAAACAGATAGTTGAAGTTGTATTGAATGTTGAATTTTTTACTTTCAGTATTGTTAGTATAATTTATAATTTGATTATTTGTTGGGTTTCTAATTTGATTATTTAATATTGTTCAATGTTCAATTAAAGATTTAGTATTAGAGATTTAAAATTTTTAATTTTGTGTGTTCCATGTTGTATTTGTATAAGAATAATTGTAGAGGATTTGAATGTATATTTTAAAGTATTTTATTATAACGTGTGCTACTATTTTAATTTATTATATGCTTTTAAAATTGATATTTGGTTATACAAGGTTATGGGGATTGGTTACCTATAGAGGAGTACTTTGATCTTGAATTTTAAAAAAAAAATACTAGGAAAAAAATCTTAGAAAAGAGAGACTTGAGAAAATTAATAGATATCCTATTAATAAGTTTAAAATGGGAAATTTAAAACATAAGAATAAGTTCAAAATCCTAACCTAACCAATTGAAAATGGTGATTGAATTTGAGAGGAATTAGAGTTTTAAAATTGAAAAAGAAAAAATGTATTTGGTAGAAATGATGAAAATGATACTGTTAGACTGGTATATAACGTCAATTAAAAAAAATAACATAAATCTTAGAGTTCTGCTAGACTATAAAAAGATAATTTATTAATAATCACTATATATCACAAGAAATAATTTACTGTACATTTAAACATCAGTTAACGACTTCTTTGCACAGCAATTCTGAATGTTGTTGTTTGTTGCATGTATAGAGATGGCTGAGTATCTAGCTAGCTTGACATCATGGTCATTTTTTGTGTTATTCATCTTTGATACACAGTACTCTATGTATTTCAAAAAAAAATCATATAAAAATAATATTTAGAATTAAAAATTTAAAACTTCTTTTAATATAAAAAACAGATAAAATTTATTTAAAAAATTCCAAACTTAACAAAATGCATAGAATTTTACCTCCATCCTTGTGTTTGTAGTCAATAGTATTGTTTTGTGGAGAAAACTTTAATAGTCTCCGATCAGACTCCAGATCCATCTGATTTGCATGAACTTGATTTTCAACTTGCTGACAAGAATAAGCACTGCATTCACCTAATTTATCTTTTGACGGTTTTAAATCCACAAATTGTTCGCACATCGACAATGCTCCAAGTTTCGAATCGAGTTTTTCATTGGAATTTTCTTTCTGAACATTATTATCATTAACACCAACACCAACACCAATACCGGGAAGAGCAACAATGTTGGTGCAGTCATCTTTCCTTTGATTGTATGGCTGATCTGGTGTCAGAATTAATGGTAGAGAAAGATATTGTTGTTGTTGCTGCTGTTGCTGTAGGTGGTATTGTTCTTGTTGTTTGAAATAAGCGATCCACCTCTGCACATAGTGTAACTCGGCATTGACCTTGGCTAGATCATCTTTATAGCGACGAATGATACCTAAACAACCCTCTACTGGAAACTGTGCACGCATATCGGACTCGAATATAATTGATTTCATGCACTCATCCCGCTGTTCTGGTTTGATCTTGCTGAGAATCCTCGTCATGTTGCAAACACCAAACAAACGATGTGCGTTGGTGAATGTTGTAGGTTTATCTGATGGGAAATAAGGGGAGAGAATGCAATCCTTAGTGCACCTTCGTCTTTGGAATTTGCAAGCAGCACAAGCCTTGTTTGCACCTCCCTTGTTATTAATATTGCTTTTTATTTCTGAAGGCCATGACATAGTGATGATGTTTTCATAGCCGACTAATAAAATTTGAACAAATTAGATCGTAGCCTATACTAACTGCTGGTATAATCATTTATTGTATATATATATATATATTATATAATCACGGGATTGATATTTGAATTGAAGATCTGGTAAACACAAAGGATATCTATTTAAAACAGAAATTACAGACTCGTTCAAATTTAGAATTTACGTACTTGACTTTATTTCCCTATTAGATGACTAATTCTTTACGCATTCAGATGGATTTTCATTTTTTAATAAAAGATATTAAATTTTTGGAAAGAAATAAAATATTTATCTAATTGTTATCATTTTAAAAGAATTGTTATTCTGCATCTAGCT
>NC_029794.2:125187305-125193037 GCF_000816755.2 Arachis ipaensis
TATTGCCGTCAATTATAATTAATCATTTTTCTTTTAATTTTACCTTTAATCAAATTTTAATTTTAACCCTAATTCATTCAATTAATGAAATCTTTTCCCATCTTCTCTACTGTCAAGTCCGTGTTCTCTCCCACGCCCTCCTCACCCGCGTTCCCCACTCCGATGGCCGCATCGGCATCGTCGTCGCCATCCTTATCGCCGCCGATGCGGTCTAAATCGACACCACAAATGGTTGCAACAACATCGACCAACCTGCGGAAAATCAACGGTAATTGGAGGATCCATGGACCTCAACGCCAGCATCAACAACCCCAAACCCGTCACCAGCGCACACAACACCACAAACGATTGCAACAACATTCGCCTCCTTCTTCCTCCTCCATATCTCATCTTCTCTCTGAGTTTTTTTTCTGTTGTTTTTGCAGCTTCTCAACCAGTTTAGCTTAGTATAGCCATCTTTAAGTTCTTGTTAAGACGGATCTAAAGTGTGTTGGATCTAAAGTGTGTTGTTGTGCTTTTTTTTTTTTCTTTAGTTTGTTAACGTTAGTGATTGTTAATGTTGTTGTTTGTTGAGAAAGAAAAGTGTTGGTAGAGAAAAAATAACGATGGTGATGGTAACTTGTAAGGAAGAGAAGGATGAGATAATGGAAGGGGAGCGAGTGTGAGAGTGTGGAGGTTGGGGTCAGATTATGATTTTTGAGTAGATTGAAAATTTGGGATTAAAATTAGTATTTTAGTTGAAGGTAAAACTGAAAAAAAAGTGACTAATTTTACTAGGGGTTTCGCTTACATGATGTTTTATCAACTGAGACTTTTCGATTTAATCGGCATTTAGCTTCTTTAGATATGTGTAAGAGATGTAACAAGACACAGAAAATTATGGAGCATTGTCTTAGAAACAGTAAACAATCAAAGACAATTTGGTATATATTGGATCCTAGTATCCTGGACTCTACTACTCTTGAAGAGTGGTTTCGGAAGACTTTGACTAATAATGAGGCGTCTTGGTGCAGAACTTTAGTGGGTATCAAGACATAGGTGCAATGACATATTTAATACTGACAATCGTGCAGGACTTTAGTGGGTATCGAGACATAAGTGCAATGACATATTGAATACTGACAACCTTTAGACAGGCCATAAGGTTGTTGCCTTGGCCCGCCAAGAACTTACAAGTTTACAGAAATCGAGGTCTCGCCAAGTTAATTGTGATGCAAGCTTGTATCTAGATTCAAATTTAATATTAAATTTGGATGTATTATTATTAATTTTAAAGGAGATTGAATCTCAAGTTAAAAATAAATTTTTGAACTATATAAGAATTTAATTATTAAGAATAAATTGGTCAAATTATAAGGATCAAAAAGAGTAATTAAATCTTAATAAATCAATGATTGATATATCATAACATCATAATTTCATATTAAATGATTGTATTGATTTCTTGTGCCCACCTTTTTTTAACTATAGAACTCTTTTCCGAGAAAAGGAAAATTGGCCATAGAATATATGTAATATATAATGTAATCATGCTTGATTGTTGATAGATTTAATTTATACAGCTTAAAAAAAATAAACATTATTACTGCCCAAAAAAGTTGAAACCTGTAAGTTCAGTGATTAAATATGAAGATATTTTTCTTAGAACAATAATGCTACATTTTTCTATATTTTTTGTCAGAATGGATGATAGTAGTTCATTGAATTTAAAACGGTGGTCATCATTAATTTAGACACATTTTGTTAATTATCAGTAATATTAAAAAGACCAAAAAAACAGTTTAAATTTATTTTATTTAATTTTTATTAATTTTATCAATAATTAATAAATATTAAATAAAATAAGTTATTATTAATAGACTAACGGTCCTAGGGGAGGAGCCTTCAGTCGATACTGAGTTTATCGCCCACCTTCGTACTCATCATAGAATTTGTACTTCTGAAGAGGATGAGCTGAAGTACGAGTTGGTAGTCCCGGGTCCAGAAGACCGGGTTTGCTTCGGGAGGGCCGACGAGGCGGCCCCTCATTTCTTTTTTATGTATGAGGGTATGATCACCCGTTTGGGGGTTTTTCTTCCTTTTTCAAACTTTGAGATATCTATTTTGCATCATTTCCGAGTTGCCCCTACCCAGCTTCACCCCAACTCTTGGGGTTTTTTGCAGGCTTCGCATATATCAGGAGCATGAGAGGGAGTTGGAGGGGAAAGTCGCCAAGCTGAAGGAGGAGAGGGACAGCCTCCGGGAGAAGGAGAAGAAGTTGCAAGCCCAATGCAACATGGAGGTGGATTTGAGAAAAGCAGCGCAAGCCAGCTACAGCAGTTTATTTGCTGATCTTGTGTCTGTAAAGAATGACTTGCTGAATGCTCGGAAGGCCTATACCGAGTTGGAGGACTCTATTGCGGATGGTGCTGATGAGGCTTGGAGGGTTTTTAAGGAGCAGGTCGGAGTTATTGCTCCTGACTTGGACCTTTCTCCTTTGGACCCTGATAAGATTGTTATTGATGGTGCCATCGTGGATCCTCCTGTCCCCGTGGTGGAGTCCGAGTCTGATTTGAAGACTCGGGGGCAGAGGATCATAGAGTCCCCTCCTCGCTCTAAGGACGCTCTGAGTTCTTCTGCTGCTCCTCCGACTTTCTCTCCAACTCCTGGTCCTGGTGGTGGTGATCCTTCTACTCCTCTTGCAAAGAAGTGATTTTGTTGGTTATTGGGGGTCCGGCCTGTGGAGCCCCCCTTAAACTCTTTATATTTATTTGTTGATGTTTGAACAATTTTTGGCCTTTTAAGGCCGTAAACAAAACAATTTATGATACCCTTTTTTAATAAGGGTTTAATTTAGCGTTTTAAATAAATGCCCTTTTTGGATAAGGGTTTTGAGTTACCTTATGCGCGCATGCTTTTCTGTTCGTGGTTCTTTTGACTCTTTGATCTTTTCTGGAAAAAACCTTTTCTTTGGGGCTTGCCTGCTTTTCTGAATCTCCTTGATCCTCAAGGCAGCCTTACAATTTTTTCTTAGTTTTTTCCTATCTCTTTTTGTTATTCCTAGTACTCAATTTTGTTTTATTGAGTTTTTCGTGACTTAGGCTACTTTTGCGATTCATTTTAATTTTACTTGGTTTCGCATTCCGACTTATGAGTCGGACTGCTCCCGAGTTTATCATGATTGACTTCTATAGCCTCTTTACGCCGACTTGTACCTCGTCGTTTTATTCTGACGACCATCTAGGTCGGTTCATGGGATTTTCACGTTTTGTCGAGCTTAAATCGGCGCGTTTCGTAGAAAGAGAATAAAAAGGGAATTTAAAAGAGATATTTAAACTGAAAGAGATCTTTATTAATTGAGGAGGTACCTTATTGCCTACGCCGCTTCTTGTTTTATTGGAGGATCCATCTACGTAGAGTTCCCATGTAGTTGGTTTATCCTCTTGATCCCCTGCATATTCTGCAATGAAGTCGGCGAGGCACTGGGCTTTAATCACCGTCCGAGTTTCGTACTTCAAGTCGAATTCGGAGAGCTCTATTGCCCATTGAACCATTCTTCCTGCAACATCCGTCTTTTGGAGGATTTGCTTCATAGGTTGGTTCGTGCGGACTCTTATTGTGTGAGCTTGAAAGTAAGGCCGTAGCCTTCGAGAGGCTATTACTAAGGAGTAGGCAAACTTCTCTAATTTGTGATACCTTAGCTCAGGGCCCTGTAGAACTTTACTGATGAAATAGATTGGGTGTTGACCGTCCTCGTCTTCTCTTATCAAGGCTGCTGAGACAGCCTTGTCTGCCACGGATAGGTATAGGACGAGGTCTTTTCCGGCTACAGGTCGGGTCAAAATAGGAGGTTGGCTCAAAAACTTTTTGAACTCCTGGAACGCCTCCTCGCATTCGGGAGTCCATTCAAACTGGTGTCCCTTTCTAAATAGGGAGAACAGTGGGAGGGATCTTAGTGCTGATCCTGCCAAAAATCTGGAGAGAGCTGCTAGTTGGCCATTCAGCTGTTGGACCTCTCTCAAACAAGTCGGGCTTTTCATTTCTAGGATAGCTCTACACTTGTCGGGATTGGCTTCGATCCCTCTTTGTGTTAGCATGAATCCTAGAAATTTTGCTGCCTCCACCGCGAAGGCGCACTTTGCAGGATTTAGTCTCATCCCGTGCAACCTTATGGTGTCAAAGACTTGTGAAAGGTCAGACAAGAGGTCGACTTCATTCTTGGTCTTTACCGCTGAGGTCGGGAATTTCATGCAGAGGTGGGGTGTCGATACCACCGCTCTGAGTCGATTAAGGGTAGCTCTGCCGATTAAAGCATTATAGGCCGACCCCACGTCGATGACTATAAAGTCTATACTCAGAGTCTTTGTTTTCTCCCCCTTTCCAAAGGTGGTGTGGAGGGGCAAAAATCCTAGTGGCTTTATTGGCGTGTCGCCTAATCCGTACAAGGTTAGTGATACCTGAATGGTGTCAGTGTATTTATAGTGGTGAACCAATAACCACCGCTGAAGTAGTGCCACCTTTTTAGGCGGATAACCGTTCCCATATCTTAGGGAGGTTAAGATATGGCTCTATGAAGTGGTTAGAGAGTTTCTAGGGGCAGTTACTCATTCGAATGAGTGTTATCTGCCAGCTAACCCTCGTATCCGACTTCTTTGGAGCAGGTCGTGTTCAGTACCGACTTCTGGGGATGAAGGCTGGTACTGGGGGAGGGCCAACCCTTTGGGTTGGGCTTCTTTACTTGGATCCTGGGCCCTATTTATTAGGCCAGGGTATGAACATTAACTATGGTAGGTCTCTTTAGAAAAATTATTAACAGACGGTAAACGCTTACAAAAATAGGATATTCCCCATTTTATGAAAATTTTTATCTAGTTATAAATACATAAACATTCTTCTCTTGTCTATCATCAATGTGAATTATTTGTTACTTGAAGGGGCTGGTTTTATCTTGGAATTATGGTTTAAGGGATATTATATGTAAATTTGGTTCACAAGATTCATGAACTTTTATTTCGTTCTTGGTTTATACCTGGGAAGCAAATAAAGCTGCGAATTAGATGGCTAGATATGGTACTAAGAATAGCTCTAATCATGTTATTTGGTCTAAGTCTTGTGTTGATCTCCAACAAATTATCCGCTCGTATATAGAATAGAATTTGCTTTGTTTTTTTCCATATTTAAACACCAAAAAAAAGCTATGAAAAAAGGGAATGGATCCTCTCAATTGTTAAAAAAAATTGAGAGTGTAAAGTGTGATCTCTAACTCTTTATTGTTCTCTTTCTCATATTTATTATTGATTCCACTTATAAAATTAATAGTGAGAAATCACACTTTACTCCCTCAATTATTAAAAAAAAGGATTATTCTCTACATACAAGTCATTTACACATACAAGTTCATACAAGTCATTTATATTGTATTGTTTAAGAATTTTTTTTGTATGTGTATTGATAAGTTTTATATAATTCAAAACTCTTCCTCTCCTTCCTTGTATTATAAAAGTGGATTTTATTTAATTAGGATTAACTTGTATAAACTTTATGTCAAAAAGATTTGTATGTGTAGTAGGTCTTTAAAAAAAATTAAGAGGATCTATTTCCATACAAAAATTAGTCACAAAAAAACGTTATGAAAAAATTGAAACTTATTAAAATGTTAAAGATAAAATTAAATGAAATTAAATTAAATTAAATATTAAAAATATTAGATGATAAAAAAAGATATTTTATATTATTATTAAAAATATAATATA
>NC_029794.2:125193049-125197989 GCF_000816755.2 Arachis ipaensis
TCTTTAACAAATTTATTCTTAATAAGTTGGTTCTTTTTATTTATATCTTTTTTTGACATCTAAAAATTAAAATCTTTTGTCTAATTTATTTTTTCAATCATTCTTCAATTCAATTTCAGTTATAGCCAGCACACTTTTATACTTTTTCATTATTTTGTGCTTCACGGCACCGAATTCGATGGTCTCAGAACGTTTGGACCATTAAATAGTCTCATAACAAAATATATTTTTTAAGTTTTTTAATAATTGATAAATAATTTTTATCTAATTTTAATTACAAATTAACCACATATATTTTATTTATCATAAAAACTATTTTTTATTTTATAAATTATTATTTTATCATTAATCTATTATGTTTATTAACAATAAAAAACAAAAACAATAACGAATTAGATCTTCCATTGATCGTAATAAAACTTTTTGGCTATTCCAATCGATTAAAAGATTATATTTGATCCATGACGTTCGTCCAGTACTGTGAAATCGTGTTTTTTTAAAAATCAATCGATTGGATTATCAAAACAATCGATTGAATTTCAGATTTTCCATAACTCAATCGATTGGACTACAAATTGTTATCACAAAACAATCGATTGAAAATTGTAAGGCAGCATGATTTTCACAAAAATCAATCTATTGATCATATTACCCAATCAATTGAACAATGACTAAAATGTGAATTTTTAATAATTCAATCGATTACTTATACTACATAATCGATTGAATGCTTCAAATTAAATACTTAGATAAAGATTATTTATCAATTATTCATCATCTCTATTTTTTTACCATTCTTCTACTGTATCTCTACTTTTCAGACCTCAATTCAACAGTTTTTAACAAAGCTCAAAACTTTTCTTTCTCTCAAGCGTATTTTGTAAATGCATTTACTGTACCCTCTACCACCTGCAGGTTCCCTCTCTATTCGCATGACATGGAATGGATTATTACACAGGTGAGAGGTGGAAGATTACAGTTATGCTGCTCATTTGGATTGTTGCCCTGGACATGGATTGGATTGTTGCCCTGGACATGGATTGATGACAGTCTGGGAGGTAGAAGATTCCAGTTATATATGCTGCTCATTTGGATTGTTGCCCTGAACATGGATTGATGACAGTCTTTTTTGGTGACAGTGGTGATAGAAAAACACAATAATCTTGCTATCTTTATTTTTCTTTTTTATATCTCATTTGCTTCTCTCTTTTATGAATAAATATTATTTTAAAATATTTTTGTGTATTTTGTAGAATACTATTTGTATTGCTAATTTTTTTTATAAAAGATTAAGAATTTATTATTTTAATTAATTTTATAAAATTTATTTATTATGAAACAAATATAAGAGCCAAAATATTTTACTATTTATATACATGTAAAAATAATAAATATGTATCCAAATTAATAGCAAGACATTTATCTAAAATGATATAAAGAATATTTTGAATATGTAACAAAAATAAAAGCAAACAATATTTTTAAAGTGATGTAGATATTCACTTACTTTGTGTAAGAACCATTGAAATGACTAATATAGTTGATAGGTTAATAACTTAATATATGTATTTTTTAGCTTTTTACTTTGTATTCTTTGGATATTTACTCCTTAAAATAAGAGATAAACATATTCAAAATTCAGTGTGTAAAAACAAAAAAAATCATTTAATTTGTAGAAACTCAATAATCAAAAGTAAATAAAAAATATATAAGAATAGCTGATAATAAAAAATATTTATATTTAAATAATAATATATAATTTAAAATTCTATTTTTTTATGTTTCATATTTTAGAAAGATTGAATAATATTTTTTTAACAATACAATTGAAATATTTTTTTTTACATATATCACTAAATAATCATTTAAAAATTCACATCCCATATAATTAAGTTTTGATGATATTCATAGTTTAGAAATTTCTTTCAATTAATGCAGTTGTCACAGAAAAAACTAAAACTAACTTAAAAAAAAGAAACATCAATAGATAAATAATATTTTTAAGTCAATTTTTAAGAAAAAATACTAATCTCATTTAAATTTGAGAATTGATTATTATAACATTTCTAATATGAAATTTTCAAATTGAATATCAAATTTCAAAAGTTAAATAAAATATTATTGTGAAGTCAAAATCAATAATTTAATGAAAACAAATAAATATTATTGTCATGTATTACTTAAAAAAAAATTAAATTGTAGTGAAACGCCTGGCCATACCCTTACACCTAGAACCATTTCTGATCTCGTGTCCCTAAAATGTTAAAATTATTATCAATAATTCATTAAGCACAATTTCATTAGTAAATTTAAAAAAAAAAAAAGGGGTCGGAGGTGCATAAGCATTTTTTCATCAAAATAATTATAAAGTTAGAAAAACAATATAAAAAAGTAAAATAAATAATATTGTGAGAGAAGTATATATAAAAGAGAGAACTAGATAATCTGCTAATGCTTGTGTTTGTATTTGTAATGGAGAATGTGTAATACTAAATTGTTCATCAATACTTGCGTAACAAAAACGAATAAACAAGGAGTACGCATATCTATCTTTTGTAAAAAAAGCATATTAAAAATAATAAATAAATAAATCATAATGTACAATTTTACAATAAATTAAAAAGAGGTAAATGTAGATTGAATTGTATTGGATATAGCTAAAATTTCGATGCAATTTACACTAAAATTATCGAATCGAATTTAATATCTGCGATTTTTAAACTTAGATCTGATCCAATTTAAATATTTGTGGATAGGATATTAGATATATCCACAAAACATATATAAAATATTTTAAAAAATTTATTTTTATTAAAAAATATTAATAATTTTTTTCACTTTTTTAAACATGTTTACTCTTAAAATATTATTAAATATATTTTTTTAAATATTAAAAATAAAATAATACAACATATATGATGATTATTAGTTGAAATAAAATACAAAAAATATTTATTTATTTGTTTATTTATTTTGTTGGATCTATAGATATAGGAATATCTACTTAAAATTCACAATCTGATCTATCTTATTAATGTGGAGATCAAATTCGATCCATAAATATCCCTAAAATTAAACGCGATTTCTAAACTATTTTTTTTATTTTTTTTCATTAAAGATATGCGTATTTTTTTATTCAAAATATTTTTTTTAAATTAAAAAAATAAAAAAGTCAATATTAGTAAAATACTTAATCAAGTCTAACTAAATTGTTATAACAATTCTTCAAATTACGCGACTCCTTCTCCTTCTCCTTCTTCCAAATTCGCACACACATGTTCTTCTTCCTCTCTCCCCCTAAATCCTCCTCCTCCTCCTCCTCCTCCTCCCTAATATTGCGTCTTCTTCTTTTTTTTTTTCATTATCGTCATCATCAATAACATCAACATTTCTTCTTCTTTTTCTTTTCCTCCTAAATTCGCATACACATGTTCTTCTTCCTCCCTCCTCCTCCTCCTCCCCAATGTTGCGTCTTCTTCTTTTTCATTATCGTCATCACCAATAACATCAACATTTCTTCGTCGTTATCTTCCTCTTTCGTTATTGTCATCACCAATAACACCAATATTTTGTTAACATCTTTATTGGTTTTGATTTTCTCTTATGCCATCATTAAATAATTTCGATTCATTTCTTAGTTTATTTTGGTTCATTTGTATGTTAATTGAGGTTCACTTGAATCTACTGGTAAGTATTGATCAAATTTTGTATTTTTTAAGTAATTTCAGTTCATTTCTTAGTTTAATTGAGGTTCATTTAGATTCAGAAATAAATTCGATGTATTTTTATTAATGATTGAGTCTTTTTTACTATTTGTTCAAATCTGAACTAATTTTGGTTCATTTGTGTGCTAATTGAGGTTCGCTTGTTGCTGTTGATAAGTATTGACCAAATTTTTTAGCAAAGAAGAATAAAATTATTCATTATCACTTCATTCCATGGCATTAGATTCCACTATATTCCATTCAATTAGTTCAGTTTTGAACAAGCAGTCAAAAAGTCTCAATCATCAATAAAAACACATCGAATTCATTTTTGGATCCAAATGAACCTCAAATAAACTAATAAATGAATCGAAATTACTTAAGGAATAAAAAACTTGGTCAAAACTTAACAGTAGCATTAACTGAATCTCAATTAACACACAAATGAACCGAAATTAGTTCAGTTTTGAACAAGCAGTCAAAAAGACTCAATAATCAACAAAACACATACAATTTATTTCTGGATCCAAATGAACCTCAATTAAACTAAGAAATAAACCGAAATTACTTAAGAAATAAAAAATTTGGTCAATACTTATTAGCAACATCAAGTGAACCTCAATTAATTTACAAATGAACTGAAATTAGTTCAGTTTTGAACAAGCAGTCAAAAAGACTCAATCATCAACAAAAACACATTAAATTCATTTTTGAATCCAAATGAACCTCAATTAAAAGGAGGAAATGAAAAAACGCAGCAACAACAGCAACAATAAAAGAATGACGATTGAGAGAAAATATGCGAATAAGAAGAAGGAACGCAAAGTAAAAAAAAGAAATGCGAAGACGAAGAAGGAAGAAAGCGAAGAAGAAGAAGGAAGAACACGAAGAAAAAAGAACGCAAAGACAAAGACGAAGAAGCGTTAATGAAACGCGCGTGTGTACACATTGGTATAATGAAAGTGGTTTTTGTTGAATTTGACCTGCTTAGTTAGACTTTGATTTTAATTTTGATGTTAGGGGATTATCCAATTAGATTTATGCATTTAGATAATTTTTAAAAAAATATATTTAAAACTTAGTTACTTCACTATTTTTATAAAATAATTATGAAATAAGAAAGGCTGCAAAACATGTCAAGTTGCCAACCCAAAAATCCGACTCTCCTCCTAACCCCATAGAGGTTAAATGGACTCATAGTATCATATATCAAGTAGTTTTGAGTCTATGAGTCTA
>NC_029794.2:125198155-125205764 GCF_000816755.2 Arachis ipaensis
CCGTATATTTTCTTTTTAAGTTTTTAAAAATTCACTCTTGGATAACAAAAATAATTTTGGAAAAAAATGTATTAGGATAAAAAATAACAACTTTTAGCCTTTTAGGTTCAAAATATCTTAAACAACTAGGATTTGTCTTTTAAAAGAATGACCTAGATTGGACTGAATTATTTTTTAAAACTCAAAAATTTTATTTTTTAAAAAATCAAATGAGCTACTCGTTTAATCTGCATACGTACTAGCCCATTCAACTCGATTTATTTGCGAGTTAGTCATATAGTTATATTGAACTCGTTTAGCGTCTTATTTTTACGAGTCTGATTTTAAAAACATAAATTCATTTATTTAAGTCAGATAAACGGACTTATTTAACCCATTTTAATGATCCAAAAAAATTCTAAATTGAATATATTAAATTTTGAGTTTCTTTTATCTATAATATTATAAGTTAAGGATGAATAAGTCATCAGAACCTAAAAGTATACAACCACTTTTCAATAATAGCATAGCCCTTAATATGCAGAAAAGGGTTAACCCTTTGCCAAAAAGAAGACCTATATTTAACAACCACAAAACCCATAACTGAAACCGTTTGTCCAATTCCACATGATTTTGATTATCTATTTTCTATGACATAACAAACAACAAATTCTAGCTATGCTACAGGTGACATTCTTCTTGTAACAAACTTTTTGATCCATTTTAGAATAGTCCATTCATAATTATATTATTATTATTTTTATTAATATATGTTCTGATTGGAAGTTAGCTAACATGTCATAAATACAAACACTTTTTTTCTTTGTTCTATTTTGTTCTCTCATTTTCTTCCCCCTTCTATTACATCTAATTCTTTGCAGCATTATATATAGAGAGACATCAATTTTTGGTGATCATCATCATTATTCCAATTGATCCAAGATAACGAAAGCATGGAGTTCTTTAAAAAGGCCAATGTTATTCGGCTAAAGAGCTACCATGACAAATTTATGTTAGCAGATGATGATGAAGAAACTGTTTACCAAGATCGCAATGGCACCTACAAGAATGCTTTATGGACCGTGGAGATTGCCGAAACTGGTGACGCCATAAGGTGTGTGTTTTAGATTATTCATTTGGAAAATGTTTATGAACAATTTATAATAAATATAAACCTCAGGTTTTAAATTGTTGTTATGGTAGTTGCAATGGTGGGAATTATTGCAACTTTCCTAATACTATTGAATTGTAATAAAATAAGGTAAAACGATACGTTATATTCGCCGATAAATATAATGAAAATTCGTATTTTCTCTCTCTTTAATTTGAGTTTTATCCTTATGTTGTTATTGAAACTTGGTAAAAAATTCACCTGTAATTATGTTCATAGAAAGTTAAAAATTTTGATATGTTTGACTAAAAGTTATCATCAAATATTAACTTCACATCAACCTAATTGTATACTACAATTTGAAACACTACATAAACCTATTATTGATATAACTTCTATAATGAATAAGATATGATTATTTCTCTAAAGATTATTGCAAATTTTATGCCTCTAGGTTGAAGAGTTGTTATGGGAAATACTTGACAGCATCAAACGTGCCATTCCTTTTGAAGAGCACTGCCAAGAAAGTGTTTCAAACATTACCAAACAGGTTGGATTCCTCTATAGAGTGGGAACCCATTAGAGAGGGGGTTCAGGTAAGGCTCCGGACGCGTTACGGCCGGTTTCTACGGGGCAACGGAGGGTTGCCGCCGTGGAGAAACACCATTACTCATGATGTTCCACATAGAACCGCAACCGCGAATTGGGTTCTATGGGATGTGGAGATAGTTGAGCTTCAAATGCAAGGCCATGAAAACCCTAGATTTAAACCTAGTAGACTTTCCCCTATGACTACTCCAAATTATTCTCCAAACCTAACGCCAACGGAGATTAGTTCCGCCACTACTTCTCCAGGGAGTGACCATAATAGCAAAATTGAGATTTGGTCTCCAAAAGTAGAGGTTTGTCCCTTGAATTAAGATTAATTAATAATAACCTTTGCAATAGAACAAGAAAGTATGCATCACCATAATTTAGTTTCTTGTTGTTTCGTTATTAATATTAAAATTAATCATCAATCATTGCATAGAGGGAATTGGAAAACTGTGTGCCATAAAAGTATTTGAATAATAATTACAACATATAGTATTGAACATAAAGATTTTTCATCCTTTAATATAGATAAGTACATTTTGTGTATGCTTTTTCTTTCTTTTTTAATTTTTTCTTTAGATTAAGCTTCATAATAATATATGACGAGTTGCATTTTACTAGCTAATTCCAACCTATTTTTTCTATTGAACATCCAAAATCTTATTTAAAAATGCAGGTTTTTTATCAACATAAAATTATTTGTCTTAAAAATTTAAATTAATAGAAAAAACTAAATGAATAATTATATATCTATTCACAACATTTAGTTGATATTGCTTGCCACAATCAATGCTATATAAATATACCTTAAAAAGTATATAACATTTACAATAGGATAGTCAAGTTTTGGAAAAAAAAAAGGGATAAAGTATATATTTTTTTAATATTTGTGATTTTTTTCAAAAAATCTCTAATGTTTAATTCCATTCAATTTTATTCTTAATATTTTTTATTTATGTCAAAATTGCCTCCTGAACGTTAAATTCATCTAAAATATTAAAATTGAACAAATAAAAAACGTTAGAAATAAAATTGAATGAAATTAAATATTAGAGTTATTTTTTAAAAAAAATTACAAATATTAAAAACAAAAAGTATACTTTATCAAACAAAATTTCAAAAAATGCCTTTTATTTTCTATGTGCATGAATAACAAACACATGAACTTATATTAACTAGCTTGTTTTGTATATGTAGCTTAATAATAATTATGATAGTGTTCTATCTCCGAAAGAGGGAAGGACTATATATTATGGTATTGGCAATGAAAAGGGTGAAGTGAGGGAGGGAAGTAAAGAGGAATCTTTCATCTTCTATGGAAAAAGTGTGGAGGAATTGAAGGAGCATATGAAGCAGCAAACAGGGCTTGATGATATTCTTGTGTGTTGTCGTAATCCATTGAATTCTAAACTCTATCCCCTTCGTTTGCATCTACCTCCCATCAAAAATGCCATGCATGTTGTGGTGGTTCCTTCCACATTCCAAGGTAATTAGGCTATTTTTCTCTAATAATTAATAAATAAATAAATAATTCCCTTTTTCTATTGACATAATGACAATTTAAGTCTCGATGAATTGGTTATTAGTTATTACTATTGAAGATTCCTTTTTTCCTTTGTACATTAGTGTATATAGTTAATGGTCTGTTAGTGTTTGTAAACTTACATTTTTCATTCTATGCATACAAATAAAATAGAAAAAGTCAAAACATTAAGAATTTGACCTTCTGCTAATAACAATATTTTTGTCTCCTAAATGCTGATGCTCCATAATTCTAATTTTCAAATTATTTTCTTACTTCTGCGTATGTCATTAGACTTGTTCTTACTAGCATCGTTACTGAAATCAACTTTTTTTTTTTAATTAACATCAGCCAACTTTTAAAAATAATTTTATTTATCTTAAATTTTAGACTCTAAATCATAATTATTAACCCTAAATATAAAATAAAGTTAACTAATATTGACTAATTAAATAAAAGTTGATTCCGTATACTTTTTCTTACCGAATTTCGTAATATTTATACATTCACCACAAATTTTGATTTAGTACTAACAGTAATTTATCTTCATTACTAAAATCACACATCAGCTGAATAAGGACATAAGAGATTAGAGGTGTGTTTGCAGTTGGATGTTCCAAGGTTTTGTTTCTGTGCATATTTGTTGAATCAAAACTACAAGTCAAAGGCAACAATTATCAAGCATGGGTTCAAACTACACAGAAGCATACCAAAACTTCAATGTTGCTGAAGGACTCAACAATTTCGGGTGTAATAATACAATTAAATTGATTTTATTTTTTTTAAATGTAATACTTAATAAACTAGCTAGGAATTCTTTGTCACTATTGTAACTAATTATTGTTACAATTTATAAGCGTTAAGAAAATATCTAGTTTATTAAGAATAGAGAAGTAAATTTACGATTCCATAAATAATAATAATCTTATTGAAGAGTTAACACCCAATTTCTTTTTTATCTTAACAAAAAAAAAAGGGACAATATAATTCTTCGTTATAATTTTGAGAGGACAATACGAACATTTCATTAAAAAGTTTATCAAATATTAAAAATTAATTTGTGATGGTTTTGTTTATAATATGTACGATATTTTATTTACAAAGTTCTATACCAACTATCACTATTATTTTTAATGAGGACAAATGTGATACTGAACTAATTGAAAGAACTACGTGTCAAGATGAAACAATAAATTGATCAACGTATAAGTTTGTTAGAGTGTCTCAGATTTAGTTTGTTAGAGTTTTGTGCATGTATAAATTTGTTGATCGACGTCCGACTGTAATTAGTTAGTGATTAGTTTTGGAAAGTTTATTATTAGAGTCTTGCGTGGGTATTGTGGTTTAATCTCTCTTATATAAGGCATATCAAGTTATTATTAAACTTAAACTTAATTCATATTTTCAATACAATTCTTCTACGTTTCTGATTCATGCTACAATATCATAAAGAGAATTAGAAAATCTAATTGAAAAGGCAAAATTAACGGAGTAAACCATCTCTAACGGAGTAGTATAATTATATGAATCTAATTAAAAAGAAAGTAAATGCATCTTAGCCATATAACAAGAATCACAAAGTGGTGTCTTTATTGAATTCAAAGTAGGTGGAAACAGATTACAGTGTTTTATCACAGATATTACAGTTTTTGGGACTGAATGTCCAAGCCTTTTATGCCATAAGGAATACTCATTACATTTAGCAACAAAAGCTTTAGAAAAATTAGAAGCTGAAATAGGAGCTGATTGATTATTTTTTGTAACAACTACATTTTCAAATTCATAAACGCCATGCCTAGGAGCTCCCTTGAGCAGAATTTTGTGAGTTCCCTGAGATTTCACATAGCACACATTAACATGAAACTTAAAATAAATATCATTATCAGCTGCAAATTTTTGGATACTAACAAGATTTTGGGCTATATCAGGAGCATGCAATAGGTTATTTAAAATAAATGTATCATGATTATCTCAAAAAATAAGAAAAGATGAATCAACATTAGAAATCTTGGTACCTGAACCATTACTCAAGAAGATTTGATCAAGACTTTTATATTTCAAGATTGTCAATAAATTTGATGAATCGGCTGTTACATGATGACTTGCACCAGTGTCAGAGAACCAAGCAGAATCTGAGAGAGATGCTAGAGAGACAAGGTAAGCTCGAGGATTATGGAAGGTAGAAGATGGTGGCAGGGTTGATGATGAAGATTGAGAGGTGGCAAAGGGACTAAATTGGCTTGAAATGCTTGATCAAATATGTGAAAACATGAAAGAGCAATGTGACCATGTTTGCTACAAACTTGGCATTGAGGGCACGAGTCTTGATTTAAATTTTGTCTACCTCTGAAGAATCTTGATCCGCGACCTCTTCTTGGCTGTGAAGTTTCATGAAAATTTTCTCTTCCAATTTGAGTAGGATATGTAAAATTAGCTTGCACGCACAAGAAGGCCAAGTTGAGATTTTCTAAACCTTTCATACATATCCTCATGTGCCAGACACCAGATCTTGTCATGATTGATAATATATACATGGCATATTCTTCATTGATGCCATCAGTAATAGCAGCGATATGCTCATCTAATGAAAGAAGATGTCCGATACCAGCGAGTGCATCAACTATCTTGCGGATTCTTTGAAGATATTCTGTAGCAGTCAATTCATCAAGAGTTAATTTTTCATTCTAGCACTGATTTTCGCTTGTTTGCCTTTTCAAATTCTGATTGGGCATCCGATCTTGATGATAGACGATCAACTTGTGGTTATTGTGTTTACATGGGTTCCAATTTGATAGCTTGGTCGAGTAAGAAACAGGCTTCGGTCAGCCGGTCCAGTACTGAAGTTGAGTATAGGGGGCTAGCTGCTGCGGATACTAAGTTAATTTGGATTCAAAACTTTCTCAAGGAACTTCACATATCATCATCAGACATTTCAGTTCTCTACTGTGACAATATCAACGCTGTTCTTCTTGCAGCAAACCCAATATTACACAGTCGCACCAAGCATTTTGAGATCGATTTACACTTTGTTAGAAATAGAGTTAACTAAAATCAACTAAAGGTGGTTTATATAAGTGCTGTTGATCAAGTGGCTGACATATTTACTAAGTCGTTAACAGCTAATCCCTTTGAAAAATTTAAGTCCAAACTCAAGGTAATTTCTAAAATTCTCCTAAATTTGAGGGGCGTAATGAGGACAAGTGTGATACTGAACTAATTGAAAGAACTACGTATCAAGATGAAGCAATAACTTGATCAACGTGTAAATTTGTTAGAGTATTTCTGGTTTAGTTTGTTAAAGTCTTATGCATGTATAAGTTTATTGATCCAGCTATAATTAGTTAGTGATTAATTTCAGAGAGTTTGTTAGAGTCTTGCGTAGGTCTTGTGATTTAATTTCTCTTATATAAAATATGTTAGGTTATTATTGAATTTAAACTTAATTCACATTTTCAATATAATTTTTTTAGATTTCTGATTCATGCTCTCTTTTCTAAAGCACCTTTCACTCTCTAATTCTCTTTAACTTTCAACTATCTCGTCTTCATCATCAAAAGTTCGACTTCTATTAATTCTACTGGACCATTTATCTTGTCATATTTAACATCATTAATACTACAATTTTGATCGAACCAATTTTACGTAAATTCTATATCTACCATGTTAGCAGGACTAATTTGATTAGAAAATTAAATGGCTGAAGATCAATTATGTAATTTAAAATTGTAAGAGAACGTTTTGTCTTTTGAATAAATATTTAGATGTCCAAAAACGTATTTTTTTTCGTTAACTGTGACTATGAAAAGACCCAAATTGAGTGTTCCTTCAATTTGGGAGTTTAATATGAAACTGAAATTCTGTTTTAACTTTAATCTAATAATTAACAAGCCAAACACCTATATTTAAGTATTTTTGTCAACTAATTATAAGTTATCAAAAAATTTTTAACTTGTAGTCTTTTAAAAACTTCTCGTGTCATTTACAAAAAAATTATGTGTCATTTTTAATTAAATCATGTATTTTTCTTATCGTTAAATTAATTAAATTGTATTAAACTCTTATATAAGAGTTGTTGCTATTTTTATATCATTTATAATAAATTAATTTATTTTTTAATTTCAAAATATATTTAAATGTATTTGGTTAGTTGAGTGAATTAAAATTTTAGATTTGTGATTTTTTAAGATTTTTTTGTCATTTATTAAAATTTTTTGTGTTATTTTTAACAAATTTTTGTGTTATTAACTAAAAATGATTGTTATTTGTTAAATTAATTATGTGATATTGAAGTAAGAAAAAGAAGATAATAATAATTGTAATAATAAAAGAGGAGGAAAAAGAAAAAAAAAATTAAACAAAAAAATTGGTTATGTATCATTAAATTAAAAAAATATTTTTTATTT
>NC_029794.2:125205824-125206643 GCF_000816755.2 Arachis ipaensis
ATATGAGATATTTAGATATAAAATTATTTTTAAATTTTTTAAAAGTATTACTTAATTTTTTTTAAACAAGTAAAAAGAAACGGAAAAAAATAGAAGGAGAAGAAAAAATAAAAAGAGGAAAAGATGGTAATAATAAGGACAATGATGATAACGAAAATAGAAGAGGAAAAAGAAAAAGAAAATACGAGAACAAAAACAAAATAGGCAAGAAATGCTTAGCTAAATTTGATTTTGTTGGACTTAAAAAAACAACTTGCTTGTCTACCATTCCTAATAATAATAATAATAATAATAATAATAATAATAATAGAATATCAATATCAATTACAATTTAAAATCCAATATCCCTACGAAAAAGAAGCGATGGCAGGTGCAGCTGCAGCGTTGTTATTGTGTCAGCCGCATAGCTTCGTAACCGCTAACTGCTTCTTCTCAGCTTCTCAAAGGAAAACCAGCAACACCGTTATTTCTTCTAAGCATGAGGTGCTGGTGGTTGTTGGCGCCGGAGCTGCTGGTGTCTATGCAGCCATTCATGCCAAGACTCTCGCACCGCACCTCACTGTTCTCATTTTTGATAAGGGATACCCTCTCTCCAAGGTCTCTCTCTCTCTTTTCGATTATCCTATTAACCTACTCAATTCTCCATTTTTTTCCTTCTTTTTTCTCATTCTTCTTCTTTGTTGTTGTTGGTAGGTTAAAATTTCTGGAGGAGGCAGATGCAATGTCACAAATGGCCATTGTGCTGACAATATGGTAACATACTAACATTCCGTTCTAGCAATTAGCATTGTGTTTCTATTTTCCGCTCTTTCCGCTCTT
>NC_029794.2:125206970-125212251 GCF_000816755.2 Arachis ipaensis
AATTAACAGGAGGTGATTTAGTTATGTTATGTGTTATCTAACTCCTTTGAGGGGTAATAATGTTCAGTGCTGTCACTTTCATCGGTGTAGATTTTAGGGCAAATAACACTCACCTTAGGAAAAGGTATAGTGAAATTCAACTTGACTCCACTTTATTTGTGAAATTAAGTCTAGGATATTTGTTTTTATTGTCCCCTACTTGCATTGAGTTGCTTTATTAGGGTAATTTGATGTTTCGGATGATGATTAGTTTGTAGATTTTGGCAGAAAACTATCCGAGGGGTCACAAGGAACTGAGAGGATCTTTCTTTAATTTGCATAGCCCAGTGGATACCATGGCTTGGTTTACCTCTCATGGGGTGGAACTGAAGGTTGTGCTTTGAAAACCCTGCTTGCTGCTTGTTTCTGATTCAAATGGTTGTCTCTGATTTCTGACTAATGCTTGTAGACTGAGGACGATGGTAGGGTGTTTCCGGTCAGCAATAGCTCTTCTTCAATAGTTGATTGTCTTATGTCTGAAGTGAAACAAAGGGGAGGTATGTTGACATAGAAAGGAATCCTATTGGTTTTTTGCATCATGCAGATTCTGGTTAGTGAAACCTCATTTGTATGCTAAGTGCTGAAATTGAGCATTCTGTAACTTGCTTTTTATGTGGTAATAAATTCTGTCCTCACTGTTACAGCGTAAATATAATTTATCTGAAGTTAAATCCTGGTCACTAGGTAAAACAATTTTGTAGCTGGTGAATCAGGTTTTTTATGTTTAATGAACTGGAGGCTTTTTCTGTTTCTAGTTTTTTTGGTTCTATAAGATATATATTAGCCAAAGGTTCAGTTTTCTCAAAGCCGTAGCATTATTGTAAAATTGACATTAACTGTTAAGTTTATGGTCTGTCAGCTACATATTAAGTTTGCATCTATATTTGTATATACACATATATATCACGGGATTCGTTCAATTCATCAATTTTAAATTGCATATTCCTTGATCACGTCTGTTGTATCAATACTTATATGAATTTGAATTAAATTAGATCTGTTCAATTTGTTAATGCTGAACTGTGTATTCTCAATCAGTTTATCTGCAGACAAGAAAAATTGTAAAAACAGCATCTGTTACAAACAGTGGCAAATTCCTTCTTGAGATTCAGCAGCAACCAGCTGATCATGCAGAACATGTTAAAGCTGATTACCTATTGATTGCTACTGGTAGTAGTCAACAGGTTGGGGCGGATAACCTTTTTTATAATTTTTTTAAGACTCATCAACAAGATCAGCTTTTCTTAATCAAGTTCTGTCTGTCACAGGGTTATACTCTTGCATCTCAACTTGGTCATTCAATTGTAGATCCAGTGCCAAGCTTATTTACATTTAAAATAGAAGATTTACGTTTGAAGGAGTTGTCTGGGGTAAAGTACTAATATATGAAGCATTCTGATTCTAAAGAAACTTTCAAGCTTTTTATTGGTCAAAGCAACTTTCATTTGAAGCATGCTTGCCATTTTTTCGTTGCATCACTTCTGAGCTATTTTCCCCTTTTCTATGACTTCACAAAACTACTCACACCACATGATAATGAGAGGTAGCCAAGTTTACAAATTGTGACACAAAAATTTGATATGATCTATAATATTTGTTGAATATTGTACTTGTGGTTAGATTACGATCAGGATGTCTAGTGAACAAAGCTGTGTCTACCGAATTATGAATGATTTTTCTCTGATAGCTCCTTTTTAATGAAAAGTGGATGGCAAAACAAGAGGCAAGAGGAGACTTGTTCCTTCTGTATCTCCTATTACACAGTCCTCGTTTAATGCTATCCCTACTCAGGATTTTGCCCTAATTTTCGCACTGCGTGTATTCAATTTTAATAAACTGGTTTAATAACGAAGATGAGTCATTACGGTACTCTTACATTAGACTAGTGATTCTTTTCGTCCTTGGTCATCATTGAGGATCCAAACTCATTGTCTATACCAGTGACTATAGAAGTGTTTCTCAATAACTTTGCTTCTTTTCTGAACATTTCTCTTCTCTTTTATTTATTTTCTTAGTTCATTGTCAGGTTACATTCCCTAAAGTTAAAGTGAGGTTAAAATTGGAGTGTGTCCAAAGGAATATACCACAGCTTACACAGGTATGCTTTAATTTTATCATTATCACTGATCATATAGTTAAGAACAGATATGTATAATATTTTGAAACATTTTAGGTTGGCCCAATGTTAGTTACACATTGGGGACTCAGTGGGCCAGTTATTCTCCGATTATCTGCTTGGGGTGCTCGATACCTTTTCAGTGAGGGTTACAAAGGTGAAGGAAAGTTGTGCCATTTACTGAAGTTGGAATCCTTAGAATATGATAGAATTGAAGTGAATTATTCTATGGAACTGAGAGCTTGGAATGATAATAATTTACAAATACAATTCATTTACAAATCATATTGTGTAATATCTCACGATCGCATAATACGTAATTTTTCTGAATCTATTCATTTCCCATGAGTTGTAGTCAATTCTAAAGTGTTTAGGAATAAAATACATTTCCATTTATCCATTTACAGAGATATTGGTATCATTTGATTCCAGGGAGACTTATTGTGGATTTTGTCCCTGATGTGCATGTTGGAAGTTTGAAGTCCATTCTTTCTAATCACAAGCATAAATTTGCGGTAAATAGTGGATCTAGTCCTTACTTCTACATTCTACAAAGCTACATGCATGTTATGGTATTTAGTTGGATGCTGAAGGTTATTTATATTATTTCTCTTGCTAGGTTGGGTAATATTTTTTCAATCCATTTCTCTTGCTAGATTTTTTTATTCAACTTCATGCATTGAGAAGCATAAAAACATGGAGTGATTCAATAAAATTTTTTTTGCTTGTGCCTTTGCAGAAGCAAAAGTTGCTCAATTCATGTCCTCCTGAGTTTGGCATAACAAAAAGATTTTGGAGCTATGTGCTCCAACGGCAGGTTTTACTGTTATCCTCAAGTCCTCACTTGTTAGTTTTAATTTTTCAAGCTTAAGAAATGGAAAATTCTTCACAAAATTTATAACAGTTATTCATATGCAGGGCATAAGTGGGGATATATTGTGGGCTTCTATTTCAAATGTTTCATTAATGTCCATTAGTTCTCTGTTAAAGGAATGCATATATGAAGTTAATGGCAAGGTAAGATTCCCTGATCACTGTCTATTAAATTTACTGTTAATAATATCATGTTTCCTTTATATAACATGGTTTTTTCCCCCTCTAATGAAGGGTCAATTCAAAGATGAATTTGTTACGGCTGGTGGTGTTCCCTTATCGGAGGTTCTCTTCTTCTCTCACTCTTTATCCTCTTCACTACTACCCTTTCATTGGTTAGAAATATAATGATCCTTTAACTTTTGTGTTTTGAAAGATTTCACTTAACACAATGGAAAGCAAGATTTGCCCACGTCTTTTCTTTGCCGGAGAGGTAGCTCTTTTATTTATTTATGTAAATTTAAAAACAATTTGAACTTGTGGAGAATAACTATTGGTAATCTAAATGTATATGCTTTGCAGATACTGAATGTTGATGGTGTAACTGGTGGTTTCAATTTCCAGGTAAATACATTTGACTAAAATATTATCCTAACTTCCAAAATCGCTGTCAACGAAATGTTCTGTACTTATTTTAATTCGTGCACCTAGTTGATATACATTTCTCCATTTACTTGGAGCCTATCCAATAGTAGAGTGGTATATGTTGACTCCGTGTATGAGATTAAATAAGTACAAATAACCCATCTCTAGTTTTGATTTTCTTGCCTCAGAGAACATTTCTGTAATTTGTGGTATATTCTTGTATGAAGGTTCACTTAAGCTTCAATCCGTTTTTGAATATATTTTACTTGTGCTTTCGTGTTGCCCTACATTTGACGTGTTTATGTAACACAGCACAAGCTCTATGATTCTTCTTCTTAGATTATTCCAAGCATATACTCTATAATATTTTTTTTAAAAAAAGAGAAAGCTCTTCAACCATCGTGGTACTTTTGGTTGATTGGGAAAGTTGCTTCATTCATTCTCCTTGTTTTTTTTTCGGGGTACTCCTCCCATTATTATTTTAAGTCTTTGATTGTGTTGATAATTATAATCTCAGGTATATGGGACATGTGAAGTGTTCTACCTAATTGGTCAATGCATGGTTGCTTTGTTAGCAATCAGATGACAACTTATGGCCTCATTTTATAGGGAAAAAAATATAAGAGGCAAATCGATATATACAATGTTGATAAGTATATATTTATTAAATGATATAATTTTTAAAATTAGATTAAATATTTGGTTTCTATGTGTTGTTAGTACAAAAATAATTTACACATAAATCATATATTTCTATATTGGTAACTTTGGTCCACCATTTGGATATCTATTGTCTTGCACGGTAACTAATCTTTTGCTTACTTGTAAGCACCTTGTTGGATGAGAGAAATCATAAATGGTTGAGAGTTTTTCGTGCTCAACGTGGTAAATTTACTTTTTTGTATCATCACCCAAAAGAATCAATTTGATTAGACGCCATAAATAATTGTTGTCTGTGTAATTTAAGTAGATTAGTATTTTATGCATATGATTTAAACAAAAGCTTCATGCTTATTCCTTTTTCTTTTCTTTCTTATATTTTTCAATGCAGAATGCATGGTCAGGTGGATTTATTGCTGGAACTACGATTGGTGCATTAGCTTGAATCTTATCAATATTCAAAGTGAATACCATTTGTATGCTTTTTGGCGGTGGTAATTTCTTTCCATTTTGGGGCCAAGTTGTTTTTTTCTTTTCTCAGGAAGTGGAAGTGTACAAGTTTATCTATCTCTTTGTTTTAATTTCTTATGTGCTTTTCTTTTTATTTTAATAATAATTAGTTTACTGAATCGGATACTTTCTAATAATAATTAATTTATGAAAAATTGTTTTGTCTTGACCTTAAGTGCTTTTAACGGGTAGTTTATGGACTTTTTTATTTTACTTCTTTGACATTTCAAACTCGAATATTGTTGTCACTAAGACACTATATTTTAAACAAGTTGTCATGTAAGATTTAGCAGTAGCTATAATTAGGGATGCCAATTCGAGCCGACCTGCCCTGTTCTGCTTCGATCGGGGCGAGCTTAGTTATCATAATCGAACTAACTGTTAATCAATTCGGACTACTGGATTACTGGTTTAACTAGTGAGTCATAAATTGAATCGATTGATTCGGTTATAATTAAATAATTATATAAAATTTAATTTTTTTATAATAATTTTTTA
>NC_029794.2:125212307-125212683 GCF_000816755.2 Arachis ipaensis
AATTAAATTTATTATAAAAACTGCTCATTAGAATAAAAAAAAAGACAAAATGATAACTTTAAGAGAGTTTTCATCAATAACGGTCATAAAAATCATAGAAAATATCATAAAAAAAACATGATCACTCATGCGAAGGTGCTGATATTTTTACCATTGGAACAGAGCATAAAAAGAAACCCCCAAACACAGTTCCATAAAACATCAAAACAAAACCCTAACACAAAATCAAATTTAAAACTTGTGAACCGACAATATACAAAACACTTAATCATGATCAACAACCATTACAGCATTTCATTAAATTTGAAAAAAAAAATTCTGATCCTCACTAACCTCAGTGACGACACAGAAGATCTCTGTAGTGGCAAACGAACTC
>NC_029794.2:125212742-125215869 GCF_000816755.2 Arachis ipaensis
AATCCTTTTGCAGCCACCAATTGCTATTTTGGGTCACTCATGGAAGAGAAGCTTTTTTTTTCTCTGCGTCACTCATGGAGAAGCAGAAGACGAAGAGTGGAAACAAAAAGGGGTGCCTAACGTTTTATTTCCCATTACATACAAACAACGTCGTTCAAAGGGATGTTTAGCACCAAATTAGAAACAACGTCGTTTCACTGGGTCCAGCGTGGCAAGAAATGGCCACGTCACTGACGGCGTTAGTGCTTCGGTGACGGAAATTGGGAGAAGGACTAACGTGGTGCACTTTTTCGAATCTGGGGGACTAATTTAGTGCAATTGGGATCTCGAGGACTAAATCAGTACAACTCGCCAATCTCAGGGACCAAAGTGGGGCTTAACTCAAGATAAGATGAAGTTATTAATTAAGATATGTCTAATAAGTTATATATATATATATATATATATAACAACAACAACAAAGCCTTGTCCCACTAAATGGGGTCGTCTTCATTCCTTATTTTATCCAATCGCGTATGACCACTCATCCATCTCAACATCTTCATCTCTGCCACACTCAGCTTATGTTCGTGTTCCCCTTTAGCCGCCCAACACTCCGTACCATAAAGCATAGCCGGTCTTATAGCGGTGCGATAGAATTTACCTTTAAGTTTTAAAGGCACTTTTTTGTCGCATATAAAATCAGATGCACTCCGCCATTTTGACCACCTTGCTTGGATCCTATGATTTACATCCTGTTCAGTCTCTCCATTATCCTGTATGATGTACCCAAGATACCTAAAACTTTTAACTTTTCGTAGGATGTTTTCTCCAATCTTCACCTCTATATTAGGGTTTTCCCTTCTCGGACTGAACTTACATTCCATATATTCCGTCTTGCTATGGCTTATGCGCAGACCATACACTTCTAAAGCTTCTCTCCATAACTCCAACTTCTTATTTAGGTCTTCCCTTGACTCTTCCATAAGGACGATATCATCGGCAAAAAGCATGCACCATGGCACAGGCTCTTGGATGTGCTCTGTGAGTACTTCCAAGACTAATGTGAAAAGGTATGGACTTAAGGATGATCCCTGGTGTAATCCTATACCAATAGGAAATTCCTCTGTCACACCACCTTGAGTCTTCACACTAGTTATGGCCCCATCATACATGTCTTTAATTGCACGAATATATGCGATCCTTACCCTCCTCTTTTCTAAAACCTTCCATAAGACCTCCCTTGGTACCCTATCATACGCTTTTTCCAAATCAATAAACACCATATGTAGATCATTTTTATTACTACGATACCTCTCCATCATCCTTCTTAAAAGGTATACCGCTTCAGTGGTAGATTTGCCTGGCATGAATCCAAATTGGTTCTCTGTTACTTGTGTCTCTTTTCTCAACCTTCGTTCTATCACCCTTTCCCATAACTTCATGGTATGACTCATAAGCTTGATCCCTCTATAGTTTCCGCAACTTTGTATATCCCCTTTATTCTTGTAGATAGGTATCAATGTGCTCTTTCTCCACTCATCAGGCATCTTCTTTGACCTTAAAATCTCATTAAAAAGCTTGGTTAACCAGTTGATGTCTTTTTCTCCAAGATCCTTCCAAACCTCAATCGGGATATTATCAGGTCCTACTGTCCTGCCATTTTTCATCTGCTTTAGAGCCTTTTTTACTTCGAAGTCTCGAATTCTTCGATAGTAGTCAAAGTTTTGATCTTCTTCCCTTGTGCATAATCGACCAAGGCTCGGCAGAGTCTTCTGTCCCTCATTAAATAACTCGTAGAAGTAGCTCTTCCACCTTTCCTTAATCTTCTCCTCTTGAGTCAACACCTCTCCATCCTTGTCCTTTATGCACTTAACCTGATCCAAATCTCTCGTTCTTCTTTCACGGCTCTTTGCGATTCTATATATACCTTTTTCTCCTTTTTTTTGTGCCCAAAGACTGGTAGAGACCCTCATATGCTCTTGTTCTTGCTTCACTTACAGCCACTTTTGTCTCTTTCTTAGCCGCCTTATATTTTTCCTAGTTATCTGCGTTGCGGCATAAAGACCACTCTTTAAAGCACTCCCTTTTTTTTATTTATCTTATAAAGGCATCTAAAATATTAAAGAGCATCTTAGTTTGGTGGTTGCAAGGTCTTTTATGTTTTAGTAGTCCCATGTTCGAATTCCAACAATGATGGCATGTGGGCTGATCGAACTGGTTTAGTCTGCGGTTCAAGTTGGTTTTAACTTAATTTTCTAGATTTGACCAATTCGTTTGTTTATATGGTTTGAATGTTAGTCCGGATCGATTAAAGATCTATTTTATTAGATTTTCAGTTGAACCGGTCGATCTAGTTCGAATTTGATAACCATGGGAGCGACTGTTTTCAATGGTTGACTTAGTATGTGACGGGTTTGAGTAAGACTAGCTTATTTTTATTTAGGTATGGGGTGGGTATGGATAATGGTCGCCCCATCCCGCCCTTCCCCAATCTATATATATATTTGTGTTATTTATGTACAAAAACCTGCTTATATGGGTTTATAGGAAGTTCTATGGTATGGATAGCGAGGGACATCCAGAGGTTTGGATCTGATGTGGACGAGCTGCCACTGGAACGCGTGTGAGAGAACAGGTTCAGCCAATAATGGGACCTATGTCAAAAGGCTGTTAGAGTCAGGTGGATTCAGGTAGTATATCTCTTATGTCAGATGATTAAAATTCTAATGAAAAATAGTTAATGGTTAATTGCACGAGTTTTCATTTTTGACCAATGAACTTGGAGGATGCTGTTTTTTTATTTTATATATAGACTAAATTTTTTGGGCTGGCCAAAATATGAAGTTGTCCCTGTCCCTAATAGTTATATGACTCATGAGTGTTCAAAGTGGTATACCCAAGAAAACAAGTTGCTACAAAAAAAGATTAAAAGTTTCCTAAAAAAAAAAAAGGCCATTAAAAGTTTGAAACTTTAGGAGTGTGTCTAAATAATCTATTAACGTAAATTACCCAAAAAATACTAACAGTGACTAATTAAATAAATTATTGTTTCCTTTAATAAAAAATAACTACAATAAAATATATCATACTGTATAAAAATTAGTAATAATAATATCCAAAACATGCAAACATTAATAAGATTAAA
>NC_029794.2:125215894-125236910 GCF_000816755.2 Arachis ipaensis
CATCAATTTTGAAAATAACCATGATAATGATATTATGATTTATAATTTCAAAATTTTAAATATCTTATGAAAACAAACTTAATTTAAAAAAAAATAAAAATGATAAAATATAATTAGTGAACAAGTGTATGGATCAAAAATAAAAGGCACAATAGATATTTGACTAAATCAATCTTTTTTTTTTTGTAACTCGAAGCAACAATATATGAGTATAAAAATGATAAAATGCTGGGATAACTTCATATTTTGGCCAAACAAAAAAAAATCCAGCCTATATAAAATAAAAAAAAATAACATTCTCCCAAGTCTATTGGCCGAAAACAAAAGCACGTGCCATTAAACATTAACCATCCTTCATTAGATCTTCAATCATCTGACACAAGAGACATACGGTCTGAACCCACCTTATTCTAATAGCCTTTTGACATGGGTTCCACCGTTTAGCAAAACCTATTCTCTCACACGCATCTCAACAACAACTCATCCACATCAGATCTAGACTTCTGGATGTTCATTCCTATCCATACCATAGAACTTTTCTATGTTTATATGTTATGATTTGTTGTGAATAACTAGAATTATCTTTGTACTTAATTATGTTTCTGAGGTAATTAATCATATTTAAAACTTTATTGGTTAGTTTACTTCAGTTTTTTATATAGGTTTTTCTAAAGAGGAAAACTATAAATTCATTAGGCTCCGAGACTGGACGGGATGAGGTGGGACAGGTATATATCCACAGATTTAGGTATAGGACAAAATTAAGATAGTCGTGGATAATGAGTGCGGAGAATACTCCTTATACCAATGCTCCGTGATAAGATAGTCCAAAACTGAGTCTCCGAAAAACTCAAGTCGCTATAGTGCAATGAACATGATTGCTATTAGAATTAGAGTCTTTCCTGAACCCGTTTCTAAGAATACTATAGTATTCTCTTGTTTAAAGAATGATAAGCTTCTTCCGGATAACTTACTCTCTTGGTTACTTTGAAATTATTATGCATCTTCATTTTCAGTGTTGTTACTGATTTTATTAGCAATATCTACAATTTTTCTTAAATTTTGAGTAGTTTTTACATTTACTTCATCTATTCCAGATTCTATATTTTTTTTATTGATTTGTGATAAGATCTTGTGAATTTTAATTACTGATTTGTGACGGTTAAATTTGAATCTTGATTTGCAAATTTTTCTTCTTATAATTTTTTTTGCCAAATACAAAGAACAAAAAGAGATTTTAGACTTTTAAAAACCAAAATAAAAACCTCTCTATTATAACACTCAGGAATAATGCTAGTATGGTGATATTTGAGCTTGTCAAACCACTCCAAAATTAAATAGAGTAGTTAATAAAAACGCTATTATAATTGTTAGAGATATAACCATTAATGTTGTCTTCTTTCATTAACTTAAGCTTTTAGGATGAGTGGTTTCATGATACGGTATCAGAGTTCTATGTCAAAAATTCAATTCTTGGTGAACCCCCAAATAAAAGAATAACATAAGGCGAATAAAGAAGAAAAGAAGGCCTATGCAAAAAATCAAGTAAATTCAAAAGAGGCTCTTGCTTCAGGAGAAGTGTTAGAGATATAACAATTAATGTTGCCTTCTCCCATCAGATTAAACTTTTGAAATGAGTGGTTTCATGATAATAATGATATAGAAACAATTGGGTCTAGTTCAATTATACTCACTGCATCAACTTATTTCTATTTATACTATTCTTTCTAGTATCCATAGTTTAACTCTGCTATCTATTTCTCATTAAAAAAAAAACACTGGTTTCCGTTCGATTTATCGTTGGATTTATAGTCATTTTGTCGTTGACGATATAAACGGCGTCAGAAACCCCTTATCGGCGGATTTTTTTCGTCCGACGCTAATTACCGGTGGATTTTCCGTCGATATTTTCAATGGACTGTCGAGTTTGAGTTGATGATTACCATCAGATTCATCCGACGGTAGTCTTTTTATTTGTTATTTTGGTATAGTTTAGCCACAACTAACAGTCAAATCAAATTAAAATTCTTGTTAACAAAATTGTTATAAAAAATCTAAAATTAGCAGAAATCAACAAATTATTTTATTAAAAATAAATGGTTGAATACAATAAAGTGTCATAGAAGTAGAGTAATGTACCTTAAACAAACAAAAATGCATAAAACCCTAACCCCTACAGATCTTGATAATCGTCGTCGTCGGCGGCGGCGGCGGCGGCGTCGCAATCCCCTGTTGAGACAGCGGAGTAGGAGCTGCCGTCGATGCCCCACCAGCAGCGTCGCCACTGGAACTAGCAGCGTCGTTGCCTCCAGCGCGCATCTGCTGGCTATACTCCTCCATCTGCTATTGAAACTGATCGAGATGCTCCAGTTTCTTCGTCAGGTCTGAGCTGGCGGCGACGCGTGCAAGAATCTCTTGATACCTCTGCTCTGATTCAAAACCACACAATTCTTAAGATCTAAATATGGATGATTCAATATCACTTATCATATCCAGATCTAAAATCATAAGAATTGTGAGAAAGAGTTTTCAAGCTTAATTACTATGATCACTCTTCCAAGTTAATCATAGAATTCAAATCAGATTCAAACTATTTCCCAATAGATTTGAATCCTTATGATGAAGAACGAAAACTTTTCTTTTAAGAAACAACAATGTATGAATCAAAGGTAGAGAAGCAATAACATCAATCCATTAGAATTAACAAAACTCCTCACCTTAATGGTGGAGAATTGATACCTCATAATTGAGAGCAAAACCATAATACAAAGAAAGTGAATCTAGGTGTAAAAATGTACAGAGAGAAAGAGAGTGAAAAAATCCAAAAAATACCCCTCCCACAAGGTCTTCCCAGGGCTTTTATTCTCTCACCTAAAATTCAAATACAAATTAGAATCCAATCTTATCAGACCTTTTCTAATAAAACTTTCCTAACTAATAATCTTCCTTTTAACTCAAGCTTGGTGTTTTCGAATCTTCATTAATAATAGGCCTTCAATTGGTCTTGGACTTGGTGTAAAACTTGGCGTGTGGCACTTGGGCTTGGGCTTGGCATTTAAAATGCCAACTTTGGATGTTTGGAACACCCACCTGTGTTGGTCCCTGGGAGTGTCTTGGTTCCTTCTCCCTCTTAGCATTTGGAATGCCAACTTAGGCATGTGGAATGCTAGCTTGGAGGAGTGTTGAAGGCGTGCCAAAATCACATGCTTCCTAGTCTTGGCATTTGGAACCCCACTTGGAAAGTCCTGGAAGTGTGCTTTTGTTTCGGCATTTTGCACGCCAAGTATGTGCATTTGGAATTCCACTTAAATGGTCCCTAGAAGGTTGCTGGCATTTGGAATGCCATCCTGGGTGTGTTATGGTGTTTTGAACGTTATCCTGGGCATGTGAAATGCTCGGGCTTCTCGCAGTGTTTTTTTTGAGCTCAAAGATGCTCGTTGTTCATCGCTCAAACTGAACATTCACTATAGACTATTATATATCGTTGGAAAGCTCTAGATGTTATCTTTATAACACTGCTAGAAGTGCTTCATTTGGACCACTATAGCTCACGTTATGCTCGTTGGAGTATGAAGATGTTAGCATGATTTTGATTCTTGGTTCCTTGGGAGGGGAGCTGGCGTTTGGGGAGCCCACCAAACACCACTTTTTGTGTCTAGGAATGGAGCTGGAATTTGGGGTGCCCATTTGGCATTAGGAATGCCACTTTTTGCTCCTAGGAGTGGAGCTTGCGTTTGGGGTGCCTACTCTGGCGTGCGAAACACCGGTTCTATGCTCAACTTTTTTTTCCGCAACAAAGAATGGTGTTTTGCACCCTTAGACTGAATGTCCACTATAAACTATTATATATCGTTCAAAATTTATGAAAGTTAGCTTTCTAATACCATTAAAACCACTTCATTTAGACCTCTGTAGCTCAAATTATCTTTGTTGGAGTATGAAGAGGTCAGGTTGCAAATTCTCTGACATTTCCTGGGCTTGTTTCCAATTCTTGGTTCTCTGAGAGGTTGCTTCCTATTGCATGTCACCTTCCTTGATTCTCCCAAAGGCTTCTTTGATTGTCCTTTACCTCATTTATTCTTGCCTAAAATCTTTCTCAATTTTCTACACATACCAAAGCTTAAAGCAACTCCAAAAAATATTGATTAAAGCACGAAAAATCTCAATTATAACAAGAAAATCACTAACGTTCAAAGAAAACCACTTCAAGAAACTTGATTAAAAGCATGAGAATCTTATAAAACAAGGAGATCACTAACTTTATTCAAAGAAATAATAACTAAAACAACTAAAGATACCCATGCATCACAACACCAAACTTAAGATCTTGCTTATCCCCATGCAAGAAAGGAACTATGCACAAATGGTTTCCTTAATTGAAATATGTTGAAGAATTGCTTGTGATATCTCAGTAAGTGAAGTGGTCAAGTTATATTGGGATGAACTCCGAATTGTATGCTCACATAAGAATTCCAATGCTTATTAGTCCTTACATTTGGAAGTCTTAGAACTTAGAAATTTCATTTGGATGATATTATAAAGGGATCTTTATAAGTTTTCACCTTGAAGACAAGATTCCCCTTTCTTTCTCTTGTTGTGATCATTATTTTCTTTTCTTAGTTCTTTTTAGGAGTAATTGCACTTGGTTTTGACTCTAAATGTTCTATCTCAATGTGAATTTTTAAGGTGAGTTTTCAATCGACACTCGCAAACCAGTTGGTTCAAGGTATCATGTGTTGAAGCATCCCTCGGATTTACTTACTCAAGTTTCTCTCCTTGACACAGCAATACTGTAAGAACCACAATTAATCAACCGGTTAATTAAGTAATTAATATTGCCCAAATTAGATTCCGAAAAGTTAGAGAGAGAATTTGAGGATTTAAAGGTGATTTTTGGACTCAGTGGGTTTTTCTGAGTCAGAAAATATGCTTTCTGTGAAAATCCGTAAAAAATACGAACCGGCAGTTGAATCGGTTAAACCGGTTCAAGTCTGTCTGGTACTGCACGAGAAAAAGTGAAAACTGTCAAAAACCATAGAAAAACATTAGAAATGAAAAACCGGGCGTTAATTTTAAAGGTTTGGCTCGAAGTTGGGCCAAACAGGCTAAAAACGCTAACGGGTTGGACCGGGCCCAAGTTGGACCCAAGTTCAACATATAAAAAGGTTCATTTAATGAACCCAACCCACCATAACACTCACATAAACACACTCACACAGCTGGGAAGAGAGGAAGAAGAGAAACCCTTGGCACTATTCATTTCAATTTTCCGAAGCTCATATCTTGAGCTAGAGAGCTCCGATCGCCGCACCGTTTGCGGCTACGCGTTTCTCGTGAAGAGCTCTACAAAACCCATATAAGAAACTGGAGAGGTAACCACGAAATCTTTTCTATTCTTCTCTGAAAAATTTCGGTTCTTTGGGTTTGTGATTAAGTGAGTTTTTGTGATTTTGGATGTTTAGGTTTGCTCTAATCCTTGCTTAGCCTTGGATTTTTGCTATTAAATATGTTGGAAATGGTAAGAGCCATTAAACTCTTGTAAATTTATGTTTGATTGGAACCCTAGGTTGATTTGAGGTGATTTGTATACATATAGTTTGATTATTGTGGCTTTGGGAGCTATTGGAACTTATTTGTGCTTATTGGAGTGGAATTGAAAGCTTGGATTGTGGTTGGGAGCTTGTTGTGCTAAATTGGAGTTTTTGTGCATATAAGAAATCGGCCAAGGTATGGTTTTGATTTTCTCTATATAGTATATAATATTCATGGACACTTAGGCAAGTAACCCATAGGATAGGTTTGGAATTTATATGTTGTTGATGATTGTCTAGGTTGTTGATGTTGTAAATGTTGATTGAGATAATGGGGTTGGTATGTGATGTATGATGAACTTGTATGAATATGTATGTTAGTCATTAATATGGAGTATGAATGAGTTGATAAGAAAGATTGATATTGATGAAATGAGAAATCGTGAATGTGTTGGTGGGAAATTGCTTGATGTGTTGGATATTGATGTTCAAGGTTGAGAATGTTAAAATGTAAAGGAAAGAGTAGTAAAAATGGCACAATATGTCTTAGAGTATAGATTTTGATGAGAAATGGAGTTTTTGAATGGTTTGGTATAGGTTGGAATGTGTATGGTAAGAAATGGTGATAATTGTGAAGTTTGGTAAAATTAGATTTTTGGTGAACTTTGTTTGATCATATCTTTTGTCTCGGTTTTCAAAATTTTATGAAACTTATTTAGAATTAAAGATCTTTGAAAACCCTTTAAATTGATATAAACTTTGAAAATTTTGGAATTTTGTAGAGGAAGTTATGATCATTCAAAGTTTGTGTTAAAAATCTGAAATTCTGCTAAGTTGCAGAATTTCATGATTTCTGATATGTGTAAGCGCACACCCTGCAAAAATTTTGACCTGTGCGGATGCACACACCTGTGTGCATGCACAGGCAGGGAAATGCGTTATGTTTGCAGCGCTAGCACAGCTTGTGCGCGTACATATCTAAGGATGAATTGCAACCTGTGCGTCCGCACACGCACCTGTGCGCACGCATACATTGGGAAGGCCAGTCGGTTGGGGGCGCTGGCATAGGTTGTGCGAGTGAAAAGATTTTGTAAGTTTTTCCACCTGTGCATACGCACACCCCTGTGCGTACACACACATTTTTAAAACTCTTCAGAGCGTGCGCGCGCACACCCCTGTGCGGCCGCACACGCCCTGTTTCTTAAAATTTTCTTTGTTTTCAACTGTTCTACCTTCCTAACAAGGTTGTAAGCATCTTTAACACTAATCTTAGACTCTTGGGTCTAGTTTTGGATAGTTAAAACATGGGAAAGAATTGAATGGATCTAGGTGATATTATTGGGAAAAATTAGAAAACGGAGGCCTAGGTTTCTGGCGTGTTGAGAATGGTTTGACGTTAGGTGAAGGATGATTGATATATGAGATGAGGAATTATGAATTGTTGATGTTTGGAAACTGAATTGTGGATTGACGGTGGTTGAGATGAGTCGAGGACTCTGAGTGAGATTGATGGATCCACTTTATACTGAAAATGTTTTCTGAAAACCACTATACCATTGTTTTATATTGAGATTATGAGTCGCTATGTGCCCGGCAGGGACGGTGGTTGGATCCCTCCTGTCGAGCTAGCAACGGCGGCGTAAGAGTGGTGGTTCGTCCCGCTTGCGTTGAGATGTGAGGTTTGTGGCAAGAGTATCCTGCTCGCATCCCTTCGGATCTATAGAGCGTGCAGGAGCCGGTACCTGGACAGTGATCGGAGCACTATATCTCGGGGGTTCCCATATGAGAATTCCGAAGGGCGACGTCTCCATGGAGATGTGTCGGGTTGGCAGTTGAACCGACAATGTGATATCACAGCCAGTAGGACAGGCATTCATCATATGCATTTCCTATCTATTTGCATGCTTTGACTATTTAAAATGGTTTGCCTATTTGTATAACATGCCTATTTGCTATTTGAATTATTGCCTTATATGCTTCTACTTGTGTTTTACTTGCATTGTATATTACATGTGTTTTCTACTGGGATTGAGGAGGTTCGGAAGGCGGTGGCGATGGGATCGCATGGAGGATCGGTTGGTGAAGGCTGTGGGACAGCGGTGCTTAGTTAGAGTAGAAATACCCTAAGATGGATTGCCTGGTTTATTTAATTTAAGGTTGATATGATTATGCTTATTTGTTTTATAATGCTTTAAGTTTGAATCTTGTGATGGATATGGAGCTTAGGATTGCTTTTGGCGTCCCGGGGTCTTATATCCTACATCACTGGGCACTGTTACCATACTGAGAACCTCCGGTTCTCATACCATTCTGTTGTATTTTTCAGATGCAGGTCGCAACCCACCTCGGTGAGTTGCTTTGGATGGTGACAGAAGCGGATGATCTTGGATTCTTTTGGAGTATTTTTGGTTTATTTTGTTTATACGTCTCTCCTTTTGTATTTTGTTTTTCCTAGAGGCTTACATTTAAGAGAACAAAACTTGTATAAGCTGTTTTCACTGTATGGTTCTGTATATTTGTATATGGCTAGCCGGCTTAAACTCCGCGAGTCGTGGATAGATTCCTATGATATTATATATTTATCTTTTGTTATGTCTTATATGTTTCTTGTGCCTTAAGCTAGTAGCTCCGTTAGTACGTTTTGCGCTTTTCAAATCCAAATTTTGATCTATAGCTTTCATCGTGCTTCTAGATTATACTATTCTTTCTATAAATATTTTTATGTATGAGCTTAGAACTGTCGTAATCTCTTATTAACCTTTGCTTTACGACGCGAGGTAAAGCTTAGGCTAATTAGGGTGTTACATTTAGTGGTATCAAAGCGGTTCGTCCTTGTGAGTCTGAGGGATGGACTGATTGTGCTTCATTGCATACTCTGTATGTCTTTTCTTTGATGTTATTAGGTTATCTACTTGATATATGCATAGCATGCTTGTTTGTGAGTGCCTGTTTGGGAAAATTGAAGCGCTAGGCTTTTGATATTGAGACTGATCACCTTGATATCGATTGTTTGTTTTAGACAGGAACCCTACATGGCCACTTACTGGCGAGGTCGAACAAGTACCCGAGAAAGTAGGAATGAGCAACCAGCTGACAATCATGCCTAATTCATGGCGGCAATGACGAATCTCGCTAATACCATGGAAGCTAATGCTGTTGCGACTCTGCAAGCTGTGCAGAGGTTAGGCCAATCGGCGGGGAATGGCAATGGGAACGGAGAAGGAAATGCCAATGATAATACTGAGAGAAATGGCGATAACACGGGAGGAGTTCCGATGACCTTGGCAACGTTCCTCAAGGTTCATCCGCCAACTTTCCGAGGATCCACTAATCCTACTGATGCGGATCACTGGTTTCAGGCTATGGAGCGTGCTTTATAGGCACAGCATGTTCCCCTCAATCAATATGTCGAGTTTGCCGCTTATCAGCTAGCGGGAGAGGCCTAGCCCTGGTGGCAAGCAGAGTGTCGCTTGCTACAGCTTCAGAACGCCGACATTCCGTGGGAGGTGTTCCAAATGGCCTTTTATAAGAAATATTCCCTGAGTCTGCAAGGGAAACAAAGAAGATAGAACTAATGCAGCTGAAGCAAGGTTTCCTATCTGTGGCAGATCACACCAACAAGTTTGAGGAACTCTATAGGTTTTCTAGGATATGTCAAGGTGCCCCGGAGACTTACGAGAGCTGGAAGTGCATTAAGTACCAGAGGGGTTTAAAGGATAGCATTATGACTGCTGTGGCGCCTATGGAGATCTGTGTCTTCTCCGACTTGGTGAATAAGGCGAGAGTGGTGGAAGAGTATGCCAAGACGGTAGCTTCGTCCAAGGAAACTCATGGAGGGAGCTCTAGTCGGGGGCGTGGAAAGTATTTTCATCCTAGAGGGCAAAGCTTCAAAAGAGGAGGATATGCACCTCACGGCAATGAGGCTTTAGAAAGAACACCCATGATCAGATTTAGCGTGGAAAAGGGAGAGGAAATCAGAGTAAGAGTTCTTCGGATTTAGCTTGTGATCGTTGTGGACGTTTTCATCCATATGACTCTTGCAAGATTGGTATAGGTGGGTGCTTCAACTGTGGCTTGCCTGGTCATTTTGCGAGGGATTGCACACATGGGAAGAACCCAAGTGCGGGTCAAGGTCAGCACCAGGGGTGAGTCTTTGCAATGAATGCCAAGGATGCTTCCAAGACAGATCCGTTGATGAGAGGTATATGTCTAATTGGTGATAAGTCCTCAGTTGCATTATATGATATTGGAGCTTCGCATTCATTTATTTCATTTGCTAAATTGAGGAATTAGGCTTGAAAGTGTCAGAGTTACCATTTGATCTGCATGTACATACTCCGCATCAGACAGTTATAACTAGGTCAGGTTGTAGACAAGTAGGTTTCAAGCTCAAGGGTTTTGTTGGATTGCTTTGAATGGATAATTCGGTCTATGCCGGAAGGAGAAAATGGAGCCGTGGTAGCTACGGGGTATTACCTAAACTCTGTAATGGTGAATTGTAGTAGGGAGGAGTGTCAGGGCTATATTCTGTTGGCTACTAATGCGTTGGGAGATGCCCAAAACTTAGATCAGATACCGGTGGTTAGAGATTTTCCTGAGGTATTACCGGAAGATATCCCTGAGTTCCCACCTCAAAGGGAAATTGAATTTGCGATTGAATTGGTGCCGGGAGCCGGACCAGTGTCTATTGCGCCGTATAGAATGGCTCCAATAGAGCTGACAGAATTAAAGACTCAGTTAGAAGAGCTTCTGAACAAGAGGTTCATTCGACCGAGTGTATCACCGTGGGGAGCACCAGTTTTATTGGTGAAGAAGAAAGATGGAGGAATGCGATTGTGTGTGGATTACAAACAGTTGAACAAAGTGACTGTGAAGAACAAGTACCCGCTGCCAAGGATAGATGATTTGATGGATCAATTGTAAGGAGCTGGAGTATTTTCCAAGATTGATTTGAGATCCGGTTACCATCAGATAAGGGTGAAGGAGGACGATATCCCTAAGATTGCATTTAGGACACGCTATGGACACTACAAGTTTGCAGTAATGTCCTTTGGGTTAACAAATGCACCTGCTGTTTTCATGGATTACATGAACAGAGTATTTCGTCCCTTTTTTGGACAAATTCGTGGTGGTTTTCATAGATGATATCTTAGTTTATTCTAAGACGGTAAAAGAGCATGAGGAGCACTTGAGGATTGTGTTGCAAATCTTAAAGGAGCGGAAGTTGTATGCTAAGTTGTCAAAGTGCGAGTTCTGGAAGGAGGAAGTAAAGTTCTTAGGCCACGTGGTGAGCAAAGGAGGAATAGCCGTAGACCCTTCGAAGGTAGAAGCAGTGATGGAATGGGAAAGACCGACGACCGTGACGGAAGTGAGAAGCTTCTTGGATTTAGCTGGATATTACCGAAGATTTATTGAAGGATTTTCCCAAATTGCACTATCCAATGACTAAATTGACAAGGAAAGAAGCGCCTTTTGTGTGGACGTTGGAGTGTGAAGAGAGTTTTCAGACTTCGAAGCAGAAGTTAACTTCAGCGCCAGTTTTAATTTTACCGGAACCGCATGAACCGATTGAAGTATATTGTGATGCGTCATTGAAAGATTTGGGTTGCATGTTGATGCAACATCGGAATGTGGTGGCTTACGCATCGCGTCAGCTGAGACCGCAAGAGGTGAATTACCCAACTCATGACTTGGAATTAGCGGCGATTGTGTTTGCATTGAAGATTTGGAGACACCACTTGTACAGAGTAAGGTTTAGCATCTTTTCTGATCATAAGAGTCTCAAGTACATCTTTGATCAGAAAGAGCTTAATATGCGTCAGAGGAGATGGATGGAGTTGCTAAAGGATTATGATTTTGAACTGAGTTATCATCTTGGAAAGGCGAATGTGGTAGTGAACGCATTGAGTCGGAAATCTTTAACAATTGCTTGGATGAGAATCAAGGAGGAGGAGTTAGTGGATAAACTTGTAGACCTTAAGCTGGACATTGGTGGAGTTGTCAGAAGGGCTTGTTTAAATCAGTTGCAAATCTCAAGCACGTTTAAATCAGAAATACAAAGGGCTCAGCAAGATGAGCAGAAGCTTCAGCAATTATTTCAACCAGTTGGTGATAAGAGGCGCAAAGAATTCACTAAGGATGATGAAGGGTTATGAAGATACAAGGGAAGGATTTGCATACCGGATGTAGGAAGTTTGAGACAAGATTTGTTGTCGGAAGCTCACAGCAGTGGGTTTTCTATTCATCCCAGAAGCATGAAGATGTATTATGACTTAAAGAAGATGTTCTGGTGGCCTGGGATGAAGGGTGATGTAGCAACAGTGGTATTCAAGTGTCTAACTTACCAGAAGGTGAAGATAGAGCATCAGAAACCGTCAAGAATGCTACAACCACTTGAGATTCCTCAGTGGAAGTGGGAAGGAATCACGATGGATTTTGTGACCAGTTTACCGAGGACTAGGTCGGGATTTGATGCGATTTGGGTGATCGTGGATCGCTTAACCAAATCCACTCATTTTCTACCTATCCGAGTAAACTGTTCTATGGAGGAGTTATTAAGATTGTATATAAAGGAGATAGTAAGGTTGCATGGTGTGCCATCAAGCATAGTGTCGGACCGTGATCCCCGATTCACTTCAAGGTTTCGGGGTCCAAAGAGCTTTTGGTGTGAAGCTATGTCTCAGTACCGCATATCATTTGTAAACCGATGGACAGTCGGAAAGGACTATTCAGACGTTGGAAGATATGCTCAGAGCATGTGTGTTGGATCAACCCGGGAGCTGGGATCGTTATATGCCATTGGTGGAGTTTGCGTATAACAACAACTTTCATGCGAGCATAGGGATGGCTCCGTATGAGGCTTTGTATAGACAGAAGTGCCAATCTTCACTTGTTGGTATGAATCTGGTGAAGCAAGTGTTTTGGGTCCTGAGGTGATAGCAGAGACTATTGAGAACATTAAGAAGATTCGTGCAAGTATTCTAACTTCTCAGAGTTGACAGAAGAGCTACGCGGACCAGAGAAGGAAACCGTTGGAGTTTGAAGTGGGAGAACATGTATTTCTTCGGGTGACACCGACAACTGGGATTGGAAGAGAAATTAAGACCAAGAAGTTGAACCCAAGATATATAGGACCGTTTGAAATTCTGAAGAGATTCAGGCCGGTGGCGTATCAAGTTGCCTTGCCACCTCATCTGTCTAACTTGCATGACGTATTCCACGTGTCATAACTCCGCAAGTACACGTTGGATGCAGCTCATGTGTTGGAGCCTGAGTCGGTTGAGTTGAGGGAAAACTTAACCTTCCAAGTGACGCCAGTGAGGATCGACGACATTAGTGTGAAGAAGCTGCGAAGAAAGGACGTTTCATTGGTTAAAGTTGCTTGGAAGCGAGCAGGAGTTGAAGAGCACACTTGGGAATTGGAATCTGAAATGCGAAAGGATTATCCCAAGCTTTTCTCAGGTAATTCAAATTTTGAGAGTAAAATTTCTTATTTGGTGGGGAGAATGTAAGAACCGTAATTAATAAACCGATTAATTAACTAATTAATATTTCCCAAATTAGATTCCAAAAAGTTAGAGAGACAATTTGAGGATTTAAAGGTAATTTTTGGACTCAGTGGGTTTTTCTGAGTCAGAAAATGTGCTTTCTGCAAAAAACCATAAAAATTGCGAATCGATAATTGAACCGGTTAAACCAGTTCAAGTCTGCCCAGTACCGCACGAGAAAAAGTAAAAACCGTCAAAAACCTTAGAAAAATATTAGAAATAGAAAATCGGGCATTAATTTTAAAGGTTTGGTCCGAAGTTAGGCCAAACGGACTAAAAACGCTAACGGGTTAGACCGGGCCCAAGTTGGGCCCAAGCCCAACATATAAAAGGTTCATTTAATGAACCCAACCCACCATAACACTCACATAAACACACTCACACAGCTGGGAAGAGAGGAAGAAGAGAAACCCTTGACACTATTCATTTCAATCTTCCAAAGCTCATATCTTGAGCTAGAGAGCTCCGATCGCCGCACTGTTTGCGGCTACGCGTTCCTCGTGAAGAGTTCTACAAAACTCATACAAGAAACTGGAGAGGTAACCACGAAATCTTTTCTATTATTCTCTTCAAAAATTCGGTTCTTTGGGTTTGTGATTAAGTGAGTTTTTGTGATTTTGGATGTTTAGGTTTGCTCTAATCCTTGCTTAGCCATGAATTTTTGCTATTAAATCTATTGGAAAAGGTAAGAGCCATTAAACCCTTGTGAATTTATGTTTAATTGGAACCCTAGGTTGATTTGAGGTGATTTGTATGCATATAGTTTGATTATTGTTGCTTTGGGAGCTATTGGAACTTATTTGTGCTTATTGGAGTGAAATTGAAAGCTTGGATTGTGGTTGGGAGCTTGTTGTGCTAAATTGGAGTCTTGGTGCATATAGAAAATCGGCCAAGGTATGGTTTCGGTTTTCTCTATGTAGTATATAATATTCATGGACACTTAGGCTAGTTACCCATATGATAGGTTTGGAATTTATATGTTGTTGATGATTGTTTGGGTTGTTGATGTTGTAAATGTTGATTGAGATAATGGGGTTGGTATGTGATGTATGATGAACTTGTATGAATATGTATGTTAGTCATTAATATGGAGTATGAATAAGTTGATGAGAAAGATTGATATTGATGAAATGAGAAATCGTGAATGTGTTGGTGGGAAATTGCTTGATGTGTTGGATATTGATGTTCAAGGTTGAAAATGTTGAAATGTAAAGGAAAGAGTAGTAAAAATGGCACAATATGTCTTAGAGTATGGATTTTGATGAGAAATGGATTTTTTGAATGGTTTGGTATAGGTTGGAATGTGTATGGTAAGAAATAGTGGTAATTGTGAAGTTTGGTAAAATTGGGTTTTTGGTGAAATTTGTTTGATCATATCTTTTGCCTCAGTTTTCAAAATTTTACGAAACTTATCTAGAATTAAAGATCTTTGAAAACGCTTTAAATTGATATAAACTTTGAAAATTTTGGATTTTTTTAGAGGAATTTATGATCATTCAAAGTTTGTGTTAAAAAAATGAAATTCTGCTAAGTTGCAGAATTTCATGATTTCTGATATGTGCGAGCGCACACCCTGCGAAAATTTTGACCTGTGTGGACGCACAGGCAGGAAAATGCGTTCTGTTTGCAGTGCTAGCACAGCTTGTGCGTGCACATATCTAAGGATGAATTGCAACCTGTGCATTTGCACACGCACCTGTGCGCACGCACACATTGGGAAGGCCAGTCGGTTGGGGGCGCTGGCACAGGTTGTCCGAGTGAACAAATTTTGTAAGTTTTGCCACCTATGCGTACGCACACCCCTGTGCTCACACACACATTTTTAAAACTCTTCGGAGCGTGCGCGCACACCTCTGTGTGGCCGCACACGCCCTGTTTCTCAAAATTTTCTTTGTTTTCAACCGTTCTACCTTTCCAACAAGGTTGTAAGCTTCTTTAAGACTAATCTTAGACTCTTGGGCCTAGTTTTGGATAGTTAAAACATGGGAAAGAATTGAATAGATCTACGTGAGATTATTGGGAAAAATTAGAAAACGAAGGCCTAGGTTTCTGGCATGCTGAGAATGGTTTGACGTTAGGTGAAGGATGATTGATATATGAGATGAGGAATTATGAATTGTTGATGTTCGGAAACTGAATTGCGGATTGACGGTGGTTGAGATGAGTCGAGGACTCTGAGTGAGATTGATGGATCCACTTTATACTAAAAATATTTTTTGAAAACCACCGTACCATTGTTTTATATTGAGATTATGAGACGTTATGCGCCTGGCAGGGACGGTGGTTGGATCCCGCCTGTCGAGGTAGTGGCAGCGGCGTAAGGGCGGTGGTTCGTCTCGCTTGCGTTGAGATGTGAGGTTTGTGGCAAGAGTGTCCCGCTCACATCCCTTCGGATCTATAGAGCGTGCAGGCGCCGGTACCTGGACAGTGATCCGAGCACTATATCTCAGGGGTTCCCATATGAGAATTCCGAAGGGCGACGTCTCCATGGAGATGTGTCGGGTTGGCAGTTGAACCGACAATGTGATATCACAGCCAGTAGGGCAGGCATTCATCATATGCATTTCCTATCTATTTGCATGCTTTGACTATTTGAAATGGTTTGCCTATTTGTATAACATGCCTATTTTCTATTTGAATTATTGCCTTATATGCTTTGTGTTTTACTTGCATTGTATATTACCTGTGTTTTCTACTGGGATTGAGGAGGTTCAAAAGGCGGTGGCAATGGGATCGCATGGAGGATTGGTTGGTGAAGGCTGTGGGACATCGGTGCTTAGTTAGAGTAAAAATCTCCTAAGATAGATTGCCTGGTTTTTTTAAGTTAAGGTTGATATGATTATGATTATTTGTTTTAAAATGCTTTAAGTTTGAATCTTGTGATGGATATGGAGCTTAGGATTTCTTTGGCGTCCCGGGGTCTTATATCCTACATCACTGGGCACTGTTACCATACTGAGAACCTCCGGTTCTCATACCATATTTCTGTTGTATTTTTCAGATGCAGGTCGCAACCCACCACGGTGAGTTGCTTTGGATGGTGACAGAAGCAGAGGATCTTAGATTCTTTTGGAGTCTTTTTAGTTTATTTTGTTTATATGTCTCTCATTTTGTATTTTGTTTTGCCTAGAGGCTTACATTTAAGAGAACAAAACTTGTATAAGATGTTTTCACTGTATGGTTCTGTATACTTGTATATGGCTAGCCGGCTTAAACTCCGCGAGTCGTGGATAGATTCCTATGATATTATATATTTATCTTTTGTTATGTCTTATATGTTTCTTGTGCCTTAAGCTAGTAGCTCCGTTAGTACGTTTTGCGCTTTTCAAATCCAAACTTTGAGCTATAGCTTTCATCGGGCTTCTAGATTATACTATTCTTTCTATAAATATTTTTATGTATGAGCTTAGAACTGTCGTAATCTCTTATTAACCTTTGCTTTGCGACGCGAGGTAACGCTTAGGCTAATTAGGGTGTTACAAACACCAGAAGCACTTAACTAGGAAATCAACTTTTTGAGTTTTGTTTATTTTTAACCTTCCTAGTCATTGGTGCTCAGAGCCTTGGGCCTTGGTTTTTAGTTTTCTTTCTCTTTTCTTTTCTTGCTGCTTCTTGGTTTTATAGATTTTTGAGAATCTCCATAATACTTCTCTAAACTTTATTCCATGTCTTAGAGGTCCCATGCAAATTTTCACAAACATAAAACCTCATTACATAATCACACTATCAAACCTCCAATTTTCTAAATCTTACTTGCCCCAAAATTTAAAATTTTTCTTCAACTTTTTTCCATTAAAAAAATTCTTTGTTGCATGCTTAAAGATATTGGGTGCAAGAAATTTCAAATTTAAGGTGAAATGAATGAATCATAATTATCAACTAAAGGCACTCTGATGCGTGGGAATCTTTTCTATATATTTTTTAGTATTTCAGATATGAATTTATTGATTTTTTTTTATATTTTAGTGTTTGAAGCATGTTTGGATGCTACTTTGATGCGCATTGTGGTCTATTGATTTCAGGAAAAATTCAGACGAGTTTGACAGAGTTCGTGCAGAAGAAAAAGGAAAAAAATTGACTCTGTTGAGTTGGCGCTAAATGCCGCTACTTGGCATTTAGCGCCAGCCACCTCGTGCTGCGTGCAAGCCTTCTGTTGAGTTAGCGCTAAATGCCACGACCCAGTGTTTAACGCCAAGAGCTTCGTAAAATGTGCCAGAGTCACACGCTAGTGGCGCTAAACGTCGAGCCTAGCATTTAGCGCCAGGAAGATAGCAATGCCACAATTCTCCTTAACCCTAGCGGCGCTAAACATCGAGCTTGGCGTTTAGCGCCAGTAGCGCGTATTTGGATTGCATGGAAGGGCTTCATTAGTTTAGTTTTAATTAATAATTATTTTTATTTTATTTTATTTTCATTATTATTAAAAAAATTATCTTTTAGGGTTTAGATTCTATTATTTTATTTTATTTTCAAATCAATTAGGTTAGATATAAAAAGAGAAAAGATTTAATCCTTCGGGCTCTCTTCTCTACTCTCTTCCTCATTCCGCACTCTACATACTTTTGGAACCCTATTTTTTCTCTGAGTTATGAGAAACTAAACCTCCTCTGTTAAGGTTAGGAGCTTTGTTTATTTTGATGGATTAACACTATTGTCATTCTACTTTTGACTAATGTATTGATTTAAATTCAAGGATTACTTTCGTTCTTCATCCTAGGAATTAGGGTATATTGGAAGATAACTCTTTTTCTACTTGAATTCTTGTTGAACATTGAAAAAGTTAACTCACTTGAATAACAGTTTGAAAGTAAATCCTCATAATTCTCTAATTTCCTAGACTCAACGTGATACGTGACATATAATCACCTTATATTTAGTTAATTAGGGTTTATGTGGCTAATAAATTAGAATTGAACCTAAACCTTTAATCTAAATTGAGTGACCAAGGAATTGGCGGTTGATTAGGTTAGAGGAGATTAAATCACTAAGGAATTAGGGTTTAATCAATTAAAGTTTGTCATGAATTGAATCTTGCATGATTAAAGTAGTTGGTAAGAATTGTTAATCCAAAAAAATAAATATCTCTGAAACCTTAATTGTTTTCCCATATAATCTTCACAACCCATTTATTGTTTGCTTTCTTAATTTATTTGAGTACTGTTTAATGCATTTGAACCTAAAATACTCTTTTGTGCTTGTCTAACTAAGTAAATAATTTAATTATTGTTGCTTGGCCCATTAATTCTTATGGAATTGACCCTCACTCACCTGAGGTATTACTTGGTACGACTCGATGCATTTGTCAGTTAGTTTGTGGTTTTATAAATTTGCACCACACTCCTCTTTATGTTGCTTCCCCTTTCTTTTCTTGTTGGATGCGGATGCATGATATTTTGGGCCATTGAATGATTAATGAATGAAATGGCTACCATACCAAACTTCGTAAGTTTACTTGTCTCCAAGCAAAAGAGAAGGGACCAAGGAGAAGAGAGGGTCACAGAAAACAAGAGGAGAAGGGAAAAGAAAGAAAAAATGTTACTCTTCAAGAGGAATAAAGAGAGATAAAGGCTTGGTATGAAAAGTGACATGGAGAGGGTGGTATTTATAGGGAAGGAAGGATAGTAGAATGTGTGGTGGAGATTGGGTAAAAGTATTTTAAGAGTGTGCATCTAGTGAAGCTTAAAGACAAAGTAAGAAAGTGAAAAAGAGATGATTAGATGCATGGTGAGGTGAGGGTTCGGCCACTAGGTGTGTCGTGCATGAAGACAAGCTTGTGAAGATGAAAATGACAAAAGCAAGCATAAAAAACAATTGCATGAATTCTCAATGGTTAGAAATGGAGGTGCATTGAAGAGTGTATGCTACATGATTGATTAATGCATGTGAAAGTGATATGTGCGTGTGACAAAAGTGAATCATGCATGCTACAAAAGTGAAAGGGTACTTAAAATCTAGGTGCTTAAAATATGGACATATATACACGCATGGCTTGATGGAAAATATGACTATGTAACTCACATGTGAACATTGCTCAAGGACAAAAAATGAGGTGCATGCAAGTATGTTGAAAATTTGTGGCACTTAAGTGAAGCAAGCATGCACGTATGAAGTGAGCAAAGAGGCATGCAAGCCTTGCATGCATGTGATATAAGAACATTTTAGCACCTTAAACAAGCAAAACAAAGTAACACTAAAGACTATTGTTGCATGTAGGAAATGAAAATAAAAGTGGTGTTACATGTGCAAATGAGACAAAATACACATGAAGGAAAAAACAAAGTATGTAGCCAATGTGATTACATGGAAAAGTAGTGTATGCATGGAATACATTGCTAAGTAGTAAGAACACCAATTTAGTGTGACACTTTCAACTTGAAATTATGCTAAGTACCCAATGAGGATAAAAATTTATGTTGTTGTATGACAACACCAAACTTGTTCCATGTAACACATACCAAATTAACCAAAAGTTAAACAAACAGAACAAGAAAATTAGTTACCAAATGTTAGGTTGCCTCCTAATAAGCACTTCTTTAACGTCACTAACTTAACAGTTGGTCTTGCTCAGGTGGAGAATGATCATGGTGCTTTAACTCCTCCTCTCTCAATGTGAAACTTCTCCCATTGTCCTCATCTATGAGTTCAACATGTTCAAGAGAGAAAATCTTGTTCACTGTATATGGTTTCAAGGAATGGTTAACTAACATTACTTTCTCTCCTGGTGAGAAATCTTTAATAGAGATATTGTTTTTCCACCCTCTGGACACCTTTTTCTTGGAAACTTCGTTCTTATTTGATGATGTACACTCAACACCAAACTTAGGTTTGATGTTAGGGGGGTTTTGTTGAGTTCCACAAAAGGAGGCTTGGGTTACAAATTCTTGTTAGCTTCATCAGAAGGTTCTTGGAGGCTTGGATCAATTGATTCAACCTTCATGCAATTCTCCTTCTTACTTGAAGGATGCATGGTTTTAAAAACATGAAAAATCAAGTGCCTATCATGTACCCTCAACATTAATTCACCATTTTCAATACCAATGAGAGCTCTCCCAATGGCTAAGAATGGTCTCCCTAAAATAATCGAGGTATTCTTATCCTCCTCCATATCAAGAATCACAAAATCTACTGGGAGAAAAAACTTTTTCACTTTGAGCAAGACATTCTCAACTATTCCATTGCATACTTTATTGATCTGTTCGCCATTTGTAGAGCTATTCTTATGGGGTTTACCTCATGAATTTGTAACTTTTCATCACAGTTAATAGCATTAAATTGATACTTGCCCCTTAATACTGATTTCTAGATACGTGCGAAACTCTGGCTCACAAGGCCCCTGGAAGGTGTTCGTGCCTCAGCGTTTGGAACGCTGGTGAAGGCGTGCAAAATGCCCACTTTGGCTTCATACTTGAGGCCTCTGAACCATGTTAAGCTTCGGCGTTTGGAATTCCATTTGAGACGTGTGGAATGCTTTTCAATGCCTTTTCGAAGGCATTTCAAAATCCTACGCTTCCTTGTCTTGAGCTTGTCCTAGCGTACGCTGTAACACCCTACCACACACAGTCTTATGCTTAAGTCATAAAACTAAGGTGGCGAGGTATTACGACCTCTAAAAATAAAATTATATATATAATATAGATGGAAAAGGTTTTATCCAAGAGCTTTGAAGGAAGGTTAAAACAAAAGTGTTAAACAGAAAAGCACAACACTCACGTAGGCGATAACGTAAACGAAGCAGGATAAGAATAAAGCAACGCATAAGTATATCTAATATAAGAGGAGAGTTTCAAGATACAGATAACCAAGCTTCTGACTCGGCTCATGAAGTCATAACCGGCCAGAGCACATAAAAATATATACATATATACATGAGAAATCCCAAAGAGCCTAAAAATACAGTTTACAGAACCTGTTTCTCCAAATCAACCTCTAAGAGGGACA
>NC_029794.2:125237236-125253590 GCF_000816755.2 Arachis ipaensis
AAAAACCAAAATGTAATCCCAAAAGGCAAGAGTTCTTCGCTTCAGAAACTTCCAGAATGCCTCAGCGAGGTGCCTTACGTCCTGCAAAAACCACAGAATATGTATGAACTAGAGGTTCTTAGCATAGTAACAGTGCATGCATAACTAACATATAAGGTTCCAGAAAAGTCAGAGACAATCCTAGAACTTCTGACAATTGAATCAATCTTATAAAACATAACTAAACCAAAAATGGATTAGGTAACTAACTAAGGATCTTCCTTCTAGTCTAACACTCCCCTTTCTAACTCCTCCGAACCTCCCAACCACCACTGGAACCATTTGTTTCAAACATAGATATTACATGCAAGGAAATCACAATTAGAATTCAGATATAGCAGATAAACAGGTCGCAATTGGTTTATGCGATCAGTTAGGCATTCCAAATAAAGCACACCAAACAAACACATAGATGCATGATGCATGCATGTCCTATGGCTGATGAGTCTCATTTGTCGGTTATATAGCCAACTCGACAAGTCCTGGTAGCTAACCATTAGACTGAACTTCTGTCAAGCATCCCCAAACCTCAAATCATAATCATTCATAATCATATAACACACACCGGGTATATCCACGGGGGCGAGCTCATTTGGAAAGGTATAAGTGTTTGGCCACACTTACGACATATGGTCAGCAGAGTATCGAGTCTCAACCTGGCAAGCTACTGCTTTCACCCAGGAAAACTCATATCTCAGATATTTGGAAGTGCAACAAACTACATAATCAGTCAATAATCATATAATCATTATCATCCATAATTCATTTATCAATATAGCCATCCAGCTCAATACATAAGCAGCACTTCTGCCATTATCATCAGTAAATTCATTTCATTATTAACAGCCATATTCCATCATTAACTTTACCTCTTTCTTCACCAACAAATTACCTTCCTCACAGCCCTGATTATACTCCACTACCTAAATTTCACCTACCAGGCTTTAAACAAGAGTTAAAAGGGTTTTGAAAGTTGGAGGAATGTATTTAGAAGCAAAAATCAATGTTTTGAAAAAATAGGGGTTTGCGTACGCGACCCCCTGCTCGCGTACGTGAGGAGTGCAACCCGTAACGAATGCTCGCGTCGCGTGTCATCCTTCGCGTACGCGCCCCTGCAAAATTCGCCCTCTCACGTACGCGTACACCTGCTTGCATACGCGAGTACCGAACCTGAAGAGAATGGCCGCGTTGCATGCAAGGCTCGCGTCCGCGAGTTATGCAGGGTGGCCAAAATGTTTAAATGTTGCAGAATTTTAGTTTTTCACACCGAACTTCCGATGCGCATAACTTTTTCGTTTTAAAACATTTTTATTCGTTCTTTGAACGGTGTAAACTTCTCGGACCAAATTTTCTTTCAAGATAAGTTTGATAAAATTCAAAGGTCCGGAGGCCAAGTTATGCTCCATCAAAGTTGGTAAAAAATCAAAGATTTCATTAAATTTACAAACCTCCACTTTCAAAAACATACCAATTTCAAACCTTTCAAAACCAAACCAAACCTTACCATAACAGCATCAAACCCTCCCAAATCATATTTCAAACCTCTTTATTCATCCCACATCCTATCAATTCTCCACTTTCATGAATTTCAATTCAATAATTCAAGTTCAAACAATATTCAATATACATCATCAATTATCTTCATCAAATACAATATCAACTTCACCATCAATATAGTACTAACAACAACTTCGAATTCACTAATTATTAAGCATATCAACCAATATCATATACAAAGTTACACACATCATTCATAAGAGCCTCAATCACAACCTCTAAATCACTAACGACATACATAATACTCAATCTCAACCAACAACAACATCAACAATTCAATTCCTATCCTATGGTCAACTAACCTAAGTTTTCATGACACATTATATTTTAGTTACGAGAAACCGAAACCATACCTTGGCCGATTCCCCGATAAACTCGGAATACCTCACTGTATAGTGCACCACAAGCTTCTCAACCTCAGCCTCTCCCTAACGAACCTAGCTTCCAAAACTTGATCGCAAGCTTCCAATTCCTCAAATTGACTCCAATCCACAACCAATTTTCAATATAACATCATAATTACCACTATAATCAATATAAAATTCCTTAATTCAACATTACACAAAAAGGTTGAGGGTGCTTACCTTGCCCACAGCTCAAGTGAGCTAAACCCGATAATATCCGCAAGTTAATTCGAACCTAAACACTAAAATCAAGCAAAATTCAACATAATTACACATTGAATTTCAAAATTTGGGGGAGGATAGAACTGGAACTGAAAAGTAGATTTCATACCTAATCAAGGACTGGGCTTTGTAGAGCTCGACGCGCTGGTCGCGTGGCCGCAAACAGTGTGACAATCGCAACTCGGAGTTGGAAGTTATGGCAATTTGATGTGAGGGCAAGGGTTTTGTTCTTGCTCCCCTTTCCTTGAGTTGTTTCAGCATTTTTGCTGAATGGAGGAGGAAGAAGGATTCTTCTTTAAGTGTGTTAGGCTGAGTGGGTTGGGCCTTGGGCCCAATACAGTCTCGGTTCGCCAAGTTTGGCCCAATCTTGGGTCAAATTTTTTAAAATTAGTGTCAAAATTCTTATTTTAATTAGCTCTATCTCATTAAACTATAAAATTCTATTTTCTAATTTTTTATTAATAATTAATTTATTCACTAATTATTTACTAATTATTCGGGGTTTACATACGCCAACTCCTAAGGCTCCTGGGAGGTGCTTGCAACTTGGCATGTGGAACGCCAATAGTGGCATGTAAAATGCCAACTTTGCCTTGTGCTTTGAGGCCTCTGGTCGTTGTCCAATTCAAGTATTTCGAACGCCAGTATAAGCGTGCGAAATGGAAACTTTTTCTTCATGCTTTGAGGAGCTAGGACCTTGGTGTTTTAAGCGCCACTTCAAGCATGTGGAACACCACTTGATGAGTCAAAATTGGAGTCCCTGGAAAGTTTATCACCCTAGCATTCGAGACGCTGCATCCTGGCGTGTGGAACACCTCATGAGAAACAAAATTGGAGTCCCTGGAGTGTGTTGTTTTGGTATTCAGAACGTCCACTCTAGGCATGTAAAATGCCTCTCTCCTTGCTTCTTGGGAGTGCAATTGAATGGTTTCTTTTGTTTGTGCTGTTGCTTCTCTTTTTCTAACACTTTCTTCCAACAATCATGAAACCAAGGCACTCAAAGTAATATTTAAAATTAAGTATTAAAATACCTCATTATCAAGCAAGATTCATTAACTTTTTATATGAAATAACAAAGAAAAAGTACTAATGATGCACATGCATCAACTAATTAGAAGAGAGAAGAGAGAAAACCTGGAACAGAAATGGGCGGTTCGGGAGGCCTTTCCAGCAGTAGCAGGGCAGTAGCAGCGGGAACAGAGAATGGAGAAGGAGGCATTTTGAGCAGCAGCAGTGGTCTTTCTAGCGGCGGTAGGGCAGGACAGCAGCGGTGGCAAGGGGCTAGAGAGAGACTGAAAGGTTAGAGAGAGAGAGATAAGAGAGAGAAACTAATTTCGAAATGAAGGAGAAGATGGTTCACGGTTCGAATTTAAGGCACGATTACTGTCGAATTTATTGGAGGATTAATCCGACGGTAATATTGTACATGTAATCAAAATGCAGTATTTCACTAAACAAGATTCAGCGTCGGATTTACTCGCCGGTAAATCTGACGGTAGCTAGCACGCCAAAATTTTTTCCCTCCAAATTTTATCGTCGACGTTACCGTCGAAATATCAACTCCGACGGTAATATTTTAGGACCAATAATTTATTGTCAATTCTGACAATAAATTCGACAGAAAATTTGCCGCTAATGTCAGACGCTGAATTCGACGATAAATCCGACAGTTCTCAGCGCTTTTTCTTGTAGTGTTACTTTTCAAGATAAATAAAAATAATGTTTTCAAAATTCTTCTAATTTTTATGTCTAGGAAACTGGCTTATTTAGTACTTTCTATTTTTTATTACTTTTCTATTTGAATCTTATTTCAAAATTTTTCGTTTTTGTTCTATTTTCCTTTCTTTCGGTTACTATTCATCTACTAAATCCAATTATACTCGTTACATTATTTAGTAAATTTGTATAGATAAATGTAGCAAATAATTAAAGATAATAAATATCCATAATTAATCAATTTGGATCGACAAATCTACTACTAGAAATTAGTATTTTTCAGACAATTTTTGTTTTAAACAAAATTGCGACGAATTTTTTTGTCGCAAAAACCCTTGTTGCTAATTTATATTGTCTAAAATTTCGTCCAAAATTTTTTCAGACGATTTTAAGACAGATTTCGAACAGGTATTATTTATCTGATAGATTTCTAACTATTATGATGTATTTTAGACGAATTTTGGACAGATTAGCCAACATAAAGACAATATATTTCAGATAAATTTCAAACAAAAAATATACTTCATTTCGGACAAATTTCTAACGAATTTAGTCAAATGTAACAGATTTTTTTCGAACACATTTTATACAAATAAAATATTTCTTTGTGATTAAATTTCAGACAAATTTAATTTAATATAATTTACGTATTTGAAACAAATCTCATACAAAATAAAAAATTATTTTCGCACAAATTTCTACAAATTTAATATAATATTTCAAACCTTTTTCGTTCAAAATAATTTGCTATTTAATATATAAATATTTTAGAAAAGAAATTGTATACAACCTGCTTTCTAAATTAAGACCATTATAATAAATAAAATTTTTATATTACATCATTGAAATTATAAACACATAATAAAGTCATGAAAAAGTTAATCTGTCTGTTTATACACTTTATACAGCCGACTATACTACATGTACATCATAATTAGCCACTAAAATCAGTCACCAATATAAAATACATGTTAGAATATAAATACATATTGAAAATAAATTAAGAGGAGTGCTAGGGGCAGCACTTTTATTAAATTCTGGCCAACACTTAACCATCAAAAGGAAATTGAATGATTCTACACCATTAGATGCAATCTCACACTATTAAAAATATCATTGATGACTAATTGATGGCTAAAAATTACAAAATTTACTAACTCCTAGACTTTCTCATAAATTAAACTAACATATATTTAAACACAAATATAATATTAATAACTGATTTTAATATACAAATGACATTTTTGTTACAGAGATGTTAAAGGAAAGTCGTTTTTTCATTATGATATTGGTTTCACGAATTTGGACGAACGTTAGTTGTTTCTTTGTTTTGATGAAAACAACTTTCCTAGCAAGAAATTTATCATTCAAACATGCACAGTTGTTAGAAAAAGAAAAAGCATGAAAAATCTTTGTAGCTCATGCTATAATTTTAGATATGCAATCACCAATGAAATTGTCAAGCAGAATAATTCGATAGAAGAAGGCGACAATACCATGGATTCTCATTGCTTGTCGTTAATTCTTCAATAGGTTTCAACCAACCAATTAATTGCTTTGAAACTTCTGTCGTAACTTTTAAGAATCAGTTGCCAAATAATCGTCAACGGGTTTGGCTAATAATTCCCTTCTTGAAAAGTCATAAGTATGGAATTTAAATCTTTCGAGTTTCAACGTTGACTTATGGAGCATAAATAATAGTAGTACACTGTTCACGTATCTATTAAGTCCGCACCATAAAATTGGAACTACTATTATATAATAAATTGAACCTCAATTTGATTGCGATCCATTAAGTCAGTTAACAATATAGAATTCGAATGTCAGAGGTTCAAAGTAACAAAGGACAAGGATAAAAAGAAAAAGAATCATGTTATATGGTTATTCGCCAATAATTTTTGTAGTCATGTATAGACTACATGAGGAAATAAATAATGGTGGATATTTAAATGATGTTTTTTAATAGATATATTTAATTGATAAATTATCTAATAATTCACGACGTGATTTTTAGGTAAAGATATTATTATTAAAATATCTACTTTTTTTCTTTTGAAATTAAAAAGTTCTAGAAATGCTAATTTTTGTTAATATCTGCTAATTAACTAATTATCAATCAAGTGAATAAAATAGAAGATGAACGAATGATTACAACCAAGAGTATGTCTCGGTGACTTCTAAATGAAAATAATATTTAGTTATCTTTAATTGTTCAAAGTGTTCACATACTACACCACATCTGACACTTAGCAGCAGTTATGTATAGGATTAGCAGCGGTTTTTAATCGCTGCTAAATGGATAGCAGCAGTTGATATGTTTGCGAAAAGATAGCGTGTGGCTAAACCGTTAGCGGCGGTTAATAGTAACCGCTGGTATAACCGCTGTTAAATAGTATTTTTCAGCGGTATAATTTTGCAGCGGTTCTATCCGCTACGAAGAATAGGACTGCTTGGAGATGGCAGCGGTTTTTAACCGCTGCAAAATGTCATCCGTTGACAAATTCTGTTAAGATATAGCGGCGGATTTAAAACCGCTGCTAAATGTATAGTTACATTTAAAAAAAAACCCGAATTTATAATAAAAATATGTCAATTCTTTTATTCTTTATACATTCTTCCACTCAGTTGCTTTAATTTATTAAAATAACCAATAGCCAATCAAACTAAAACACACGAAACAGAATAATAATATATATGCTAAAGTGAATCATTATAATAGTAATTTGAATTCATCACAGTAAACTACAAATAAAGTCACCAAATAAAAAACTACAAATAAATATCTCAAGAGTCATTAGGACAGTGAACAATTAAACAGTATTCATATTACAACATTGATAATTCAGATCATTAGCGCCCGCACATCATCTTGCATGGGATGAGGTTGGTGTACTTCTCAAAGAATCCAAATCTGTAACTATTTCAGGTGGCAAATTACCTCCTTGTTGCTGGATTATGTATCTTAACAAATTTTTCATTGTCTGTATTTTTGCCTTCTCCTCTGCTGCCTCTGCCTCCATTCTCTGTCTCTTTGCCTTTTCCTCTACTGCTATTGCCTTGAGTTTTACTGCCTCCGCCTTAAGTTTTACAATATCCATCCGATACTCCTCAATCTGTACATCGTAGTCAGACTGCTGTAGAATGTTACGAAAATATTGACTGGGACATGGACCAAAACCGAGTCCACGAACTCTTCCTGGGTGCTCCTTTCCAAGCACTTGTGCAAGGGAATCATTCTGTGAAGATTCTTTGCTGGAGGGGTCTTGGCTCTCAATATGTTCAATTGCTTCCTGCAAACATGTGAGATCCAGATTTACACTAATTTAAATTCAATGGTATTAATTGCAAAAAGAAATTTGAAAAAGTAAAGAACATGATTTACCCCAACAACACGCGCATCTTCATTCATATATGAACCATTCTTTTTTTTATGACTCATGGTCCATACCTCTCCTCTACCAATAGGCCTTCCCTGTCATTGCTCCTATAACAATCATCAAGACACAATCATATAACAGACAATTCTATATTACCAAAAACACGTCAACATTCAGGAACTGAATTTAAATTAATTACTTCTTCATGTTTCTTTCTTGTCATTGTTTTAGAACCTCCGGTATGTGTGTACAGTTGCTTTGAACGATTAATGGCATTTTTTCTACACTTCTCCTACAAACAAAATGACAAACATAAATGTTATCGTGATAAATTACTACAATGTTAATGGTTTTATAAGTCAGCCATGTACAACTTCAGGAAACACAAAAAAGGATAAGGTGAAGAACTTTTGGTATATTTAGTAGTTTTTCCACTATCACAATAAATTCAGTATATTTAGTCGTAATTCATGATGATTTAAAATCGAATACAATGAAATATCAACTAAATATTTGTTACCTGTGTGTCCTCGTTCAACCGATATTGAAAAACTTTTTTCAAAGAGATGGCTTACGCTTGAGGTTTTCCTCAAAAGTCAGTTCTTTGTCATAAACCTTATGAAACAAATGATTTCTTACGTTCCTCCAGGATCTTCCTATTCTTTGTACAATTCTCCGCTTTATTCTCCCTCTTCCATCGTCCTTATAGTGAAAGACTTGCTACAAGTAGTTCAGATCATAAGATAACACAATAAAGATGATAAAGATCTTGACATCAGTGCTTTCACGCCGTCATTGTAACCATTAACTTTAACTCCAAATCCATTCTACATCACAGAACTTTATACACGAGTCATCAAATCAACACACAAACAAATATGATTGAGAACTTTCCACTATGAAAACTTTATCCTAAAGGCTAAGTTCAAAATGCAAGTTTCACAACCAATATAACCATATAAAGAGCAAGAATCACATCCAATATAAGCATGCCTAATCACCTTCAAGATATGAACAGAATCCCCCTTGTTGAACCAGCTTAGTAGTGATCAAGTATATATCACTTCATTTAATAATGATTTTAGTTACTAATACAATTTGTTAAAACTTTTTGGCAAAGGAACCTATCAAATTCTATTAAAAGAATCAGACTGAATCTCTTCTACAATAGCTTTCTACAGGGACAACAATAACAAAGTTGAAAGGTGAAGAGGTTTTTGGTCGGGAGGGTGGAGGAGGAGTAGACCAATATAGTAACATAAAGAAAACATATAATAATTAACCACCTGAAACAGACTTACATATTATCAAAAGACACATCTTTAGACATGAACAATTCTCGGGATAAAAATTCAAAGCAGTGAACAAAAAGAAACCCAACATGCACTATCCTTCTCTAATTTACCAGACTAAAACAAAAAAAATAGAAAACCAAAGAAATCCACCTACTAACAGAGAATAACAGCACAGAAAAATAGCATAACCAGAGCTAGGAAATAATTAAATAATCTCTCAATAAAAATTAAAACCACAAAATATTCAAATTTTCAGAGTTATGAGGGTAACAGATTAAACTTGTACAAATGTGTTCCATATTTATTTTATTCTGACATTTTTATTTAACCGAAATTCATAAATAATAGGTAGTCACTCTCTAATTGTTTACAATAGGAGCAGCTTTAACATTCTCATGAGGTTTATAAGTTTTATCATTATTATTGTTATTATTAATAATTATTAGTTACATGGTTATACACGAAGGACCGGATTAATTGGGGACTAAGCTATATAATAACGCAGTGCAATTTACACTAAACAAAAAAGTCTTTAGATATTTATCGATATTCTATAAAAATTTGTATGGTCGATATGATGTGTGTGCGTCTTAATCTTTTTCTTGTATTGTTCATTTAATAGATAAAAAAAAAGCTTTTTACACCAAGCATTAGTAACGCCTTACTTTATCAACAAACTTAAACATTACCTTAACCTGGTCAAATGCATGCTCCTTGAAAGCCTTATTCATTATCTTCCAATTTTTTTCACAAATTGGTAACTGTTGAAAATCAGCTCCCAATGTCCCCAAGAACCCGCTCAATAGGCCCGCTGCCTGACCAACTAGTTGCAACTCTCTGTTATGTGGGATTACGATCTTCTTTCCAAGAGGAAGTGCTAATGCCTCCTTAACAGTCAGCTCCATATAAGAAGTCACACCATTTCCTAACAGAGGGAACAACCTTTAAACGTTATTTTACTAAGAGAATTTGAATGCACGGAGAAGAGTAATTACACTTTCTAAGAAACAAGCAACAAAAGAATACATATGACATCAACAACCCAAAAATCGGTGTCCTTTTTTTTGCTATTGACATTGCCTTGACGTTCAACTTCACACACGGCAAAACGGGTACATTTTGCGGCGGTTATAGAAAAATTACTGCAAAATGAGATTATTTGGTAGCCCCCTCTAAATCCACCATAAAACCACTGGCAGATTCTATTTAGCAGCAGTTGAAAAAAATACCGCTAAATATCCGCTACTATCTGCCAGTTTTCTTGTAGTGACAATTGGATTGGCTCGAACCAGCCAAACAAGGTGCGAGATAGGTCAGGTTTGGATTTTCATTTGTTCCCTTCTACCTTGACTCAGCCTACAAACTATGTTAGTTGGGTTGAGTCAATCGAAGGATAAGAAGATCATATAGTTCTATTTTCTAAAAAAAATATATCTATTCAAGATTAAGTTATAGAGAAAAGATTGGGAATTAACATTTTTTTAATATAGATCATATATACACGGATGTATGCGGAAGCTCTGAGAAAGGAAAAAAAGTAGAAGATTCGAATGGCAACAGGTGGATAAAGAAAGTGAAAATACCTGTGGCTAAAGAGAACTTAGAATGATTATAGAGGAGTTTAGTAGGAAGTACGACGAAAGCCGTTGATTATCACGCTCTGATGACAATGCTTTGAAAGAATTTCCCACAAGTGGTGCAAGTAAGAGAACTAGGAGCGTACAAAGCACTTTTGACTTTTGATATTGTGTCGAATGCAGAAGAAGCCTACACGTTCAAACTGAATAGTCTTTTGCAATTTTTTCATAGTGTATGGAGGTGGGAAGTGAAGGAGAGAAGTAAAACTCGAAGGGTATGGTTAGAGTGTTTCGATGTTCCGTTGCATACGTCAGCAGAGATGTTCAAGATGATAGGAAGCTGGCGGGGAGAGGTAGTCGGGTGTGATCAAGCCACGGAGTCGTGCATATCGTTCAGTGTGGGATGTGTACAAATTGATACTTATGTCATGGACATTATCAATGAGTGGATCCATATCGCAATAGGTACTAGTGGATTCGATGTTCTAGTTAAAGAGGTTGGCCATGAACGCTATGGTTTGGATTGCACATTGAAAGAGGAAGGTGGGAGTTCTAATGCTAGAGCTTGTGGGAGCTTGGTTGTTAGTGGCACAAAATGCATTGCACTAGGGGAGGGCCGAGACCAGGGCGTTAAAGCTGGTGATGTCGCTCCCAAGGGAGGAGGAAGAGGAAAAGGGTAGATTGGTAATTTTTTATTCTATTTTGAATGAATGGATTAATTGCAAATTAAAACAGAATCATGAGCAAAGGGTAACATATCAATCTAGATTAGAAGGAAGTGCAAATTTTATAGGATTTACTAATTTGGCTAATGATATAGAATCAGAAAGAACTGTTAGCTGGGATTATAAGGGATGCAATCATGGGCTGCTTAACAAAGGGTTTAGGGGGTTCAAAAGCAAAACCCCAAACAATGTTAGTGTTAGGCCCAAAAGCAAAGGAGATGTTATTGCTACTAAGGAAATTCACTTGAGCCTAATCCCACTAACTAGTGGCCCATCACATGTTGCAGAAGGTCTATGCTGTGGGCTGGGTTTAATGAAGCTAGGTCATTTAGCACCCATTCCTAGGTCAGGTCTGGCGTTACTTACCATGAGAAGGGACAAGAAAAGAACAGAGGTGGCGATTGAGCACAAAGGTGCTGCGGTGACGGTGATCGGCAAGCTAAAGATGGACGTAGGGTGCTTGGTGGTGATCGCGGTATGGTGGCCTTGGCTATGGATGCAGAATACGAACCACGGCTGATGGTGCACAAATCCGCAACTGAAGCCGGTCCTGACATGCAAGGTGCCTGCGGTGGTGGAGCCCAACTCACCGATGATGGACGACGGTTGCTTAGTGGTGACCATAGTGTAGTGCTCTCGTCCGTGGACGCTGAACCCTAACCACGGATGATGGTACATGATCCTGTGAGCAACGGGAGCTCCATGGCTTCAGTTTCATCAGAGATGGAGGGTGTGCGGTCGTCTGGGAACAACAGCTCCGATGGCGATGGGGAGGATAGTAGTGTAGAGCTTGAAAAACATAGCTAGGTACAGGGAGAACGTATGGTTATGGCTGATGGTGGAATTGATGCTAGTAATGTTGAGATTAATAAAAAAAATGGTTGATGATGGAATTGATGTTGGTAATGCTGAGATTAATCCAAGGGTTGGCTTGAAAATTGAGAATGTAAAATAGAGAAGCAGAGTTAAGACAGAATTGGAACGAGAAGAGCAGATGCTTGAAAATAGGAGAATATGGGAATTGGCAGTTGAGTCCAAAGCGGTACAATACAATGAAGAGAATGATATCATGGCTATTCTTCAAGCACAAAATGAAAAATTGCTCAAAAAATGAGGATGGCAAAGCAGAAGGAGAAAGCAAGAAGATGCAGGACCAAAAACCATAAAAAGGTGTGTAATAAAGTTTTAAAATAATTTTTAGCTCTTGAAACGTTAGGGTTTTACGAGGTGATGGGAAACTAAATATGGTAAAGGACCTAAAAAAGAAGTAGAAATTGAATATGTTAGGAATTATTGAACTAAGATGCAAGTTATGACGAAGTTTGATGTAGTTCATATTACGGGGAGTGATGCCGTTGGATGGGAGTTTGTAGGGTCAGAAGGTGCATCTAGGAGTTTGTTATTAATGTGGGATGATATGCTGTTTAAAATAATAATTGTTATAAAGGCGAGAAATGGTTATGTGTTGAAGGTGTTTTACTAAAAAACGAGTTTCGTTGTGCTTTTTGTTTGGTATATGGTGCTCATACTAGAGTTGAGAAACTTGCTATATGGGAGGAACTGAGTTATATCACTGGTTTATGTCAAGTTTCGGTATGCTATATGGGAGACTTTAATGAGATATTGCCGATGAAAGAGAGAAAAGGTCAGGACAAGTTATCAGCATCAGCAGAAGATTTTAAGACTTGGATTCAAGATATGCAGTTAGTAGACTTGCCGTTTAACGATCAAAATTCACATGGTTTAGAGACCGATCTTGTAGTCGTATTGATAGAGTACTATTGAGTGTGGAATGGGTTGAAGAGTTTCCGGAGATTAGACTAAAAGGTGGACCTAAAGGTTTGTTAGATCATTGCCCAATAATAGTGGAGGATACCAAATTCAGAGGTGGACCACGTCCGTTCCAGAGTTTAGATTCTTGGTTTACATATGAGGCCTTCCTTAGCATGGTCAGGGGTATTGGTGATGTGCAGTTCACAGACAAACTGAAGGCTCTGAGTGTTCCACTTAGAAGATAGCATAAGGGCAAATTCGGTGACATGAATAACATGATTTAGCATTTTGAGGATGAGATAAAGAAGACAGACGATATGGTCAATCATGGGGTTTATGATGGTACCATGGAATCAAGAAGAAAGGCGTTAGTCAGCTGTTATGAGAAATGGTATGTGAGAAAAGATGTGCACTGGAAACAGATGTCGCGATTTAGATAGGAAAAGGATATGGGCAAAAATACTAGGTACTTCCATAATTTGGTATCAGCAAGAAGGAGGAACAATAGAACTGATGCTTTGGTTCTTAATGGACGGTTGTAAGAAATCAAGCTAGAATTAAGATTGCTATTAAGGAGTTTTATAAAGACTTATATCATCAGGAGAGATCTCCAATTTTGGGATTTAGAGATGGGTTGGTGAATCGTATAGTTGAAGAAGATTCTATAACATTGGAGAGAACGCCGATGGTAGAGGAGGTTAGGGAGGCGGTGTTAGACTGTGAATCTCTAAAGCTCCAAAGAGTGATGGGTATAACATGAATTTTATTAAGAAGTGCTGGGATGAGATTGGTTCAGAGTTCACGACAGCTGTGTTGGATTTCTTTCAGACATCCAGGCTACCTTCATATTCAAATATTACATGGGTGACTCTAGTACTGAAATTTATTGGAGCCAAGGAGATCAAGGATCTTCGGTGGATTAGCATGGTGGGCTGCATAAACAAGGTAATCTCTAAAGTTTTGGTAAGGAGAATGAGATCGGTGATACCAGGACTAGTAGGTGAGACACAAAGTGCTTTTGTTAAAAGGCAGAAAATACATGATGGTGCACTTATTTTGTGTGAAACAATGCAATGGCTTAAGCTGAGGAAGAAAAAAGTGACGATTATTTAATTAGATTTTCAAAAGGCATATGATAGAGTTAAGTAGAGCTTTTTGGACATTGTGTTGTAGAAGATGGGTTTTGGTCGACGGTGGAGGGCATGGGTAAAGGAGTGTGTTGGTCTAGCTTCTATGTCAATCTTGATTAATGGATCGCTATCGAAACCTTTTAAGATGGAGAGGGGCTTGAGACAAGGTGATCCATTGTCTCCATTTTTGTTTGTTCTTGTGGTTGATATATTGCATAGGATGGTGGATGAGGTAGTTGGGAACAGACGTATTATGCCTTTGTTGGTTGATAGGGATAATATAGAGTTGTCACATCTCGAGTTTGTACATGATATTATATTGTTCTGCCCACCGAAGGAGGAAACTACAGGAATTACGCAAGGCTACTGAGGTGCTTTAAGGTGATGTCGAGGTTAAGTATCAACTTCGATAAATCTAGCCTGATTCCAATCAATTGTGAGTAGCAATGGATTGATAACATGTGTAGCTTATTGGGATGCAAGGAGGCTAATCTTCTAGTAAGATATTTGGGCATATCATTAGGAGCAAACCCTAGTTTGGTCAAGACTTGGAAGTCGATAATTGATAAAGTGGAGGAGAAGCTCAGTTGTGGAAAGAAAAGGTGCTCAATAAAGCTGGTAAGTTGGTCCTCATTAAATTAGTGTTAAATAGCTTGTCTGTATACTATTTGAGTCTGTATAAGATGTCGAAGGCTATAGCAGAAAAGTTGATTTCATTGCAGAGAAGATTCCTGTGGAGTAAAGAGGAAGAAAAGAATGGTATGGCATTGATAAAGTGGGATGTGGTTTAGGCTCCAAAAAAGTTGGGAGGGTTGGGGGTGGGTGACACCGTAATTAAAAACACAACGCTTCTTTTCAAGTAGTGGTGGCGTTTTTCAAAAGAGGAGTGTTCATTATGGAAGAAGGTCGTTTGCTCTTGTTATAGGATCCCAATTTGATGTTGCCAAATCATACATTGCCGGCTAGAGGGGGTCCATGGAAGGATCTTTGTCAATTACAGTTCAAGGATCAAAATGTGAGACAGAGGATGATTTTTGGGTTGTCTATGGAGGTAGGAAATGGTCGAAGGATTCGATTTTGAGAAGATGTTTGGCTGCAAAGTGGTTCATTAAAATATAGTTTTCCAAGGCTCTTCTCTATTTCAAATCAAAGAGGATCTGAAATAGGGGATTGTGGATTTTGGGATGGGTTAGAGTGGATTTGGAATTTTCAGTGGAGGCAAGAATTATACCAGTGGGAGTTGGAATTAGTGGATCAGTTGCATGATACTTTAAGAATTATAAAGCTCGCAAATAATAGAGAGGATAGAGTTGTGTGGAAGTTTAATAGGGAAGGAGTTTTTACTACTAACTCTTTTGTGTAAGTGTTGCAGCTAGAAATGCTTTCGGAAGATGTTACAAGTTATAGTTTCACTAGAACTATATGGAAAGGCTTGGTTTCACCAAGAGTAGAGTTGTTCATTTGGTTTGTTTTGATAGGTAGAATGAATACTAAAGAAAGAATGTGTAGACTGGAAATTCTCCATCAAGCATACAACATATGTATTTTGTGTAAAAAAGATGTCGAATTTATTCATCACTTATTTTTTTGTTGTGATTTTATTTGACAGGTGTAGTGTGCATGGCTATCTGATTTTAGGAGGTTGTGGGCAGTTCCGGGTTCATTGAAGAAACGTTTTGAGAGATGGACATGTGCATTTTGTAGGAAGGAGGAATGTAAGAAGTAGCTCATATGCTTCTTTTCAATTATTTAGACTGGCTAGAAAGGAACGAGTGAATCTTTCATAACAAAGAATCAGGTTTAGAAGAAGTTTTTCACAAATTGGTTGCTAGTCACAACGCGTGGAGCAGTGTGAATTCTTTTTGTTGTTGATGGCACTACAAAAGATGATAGATAACTATATATATATATATATATATATATCACTTTTTGTTTATTTTGGTTAATGTTAATTCGTGTTATAATTTGCTCCACTTTATTGTGTTAAACTTATTTGTTACAATTTTTTTTTAATAATCAATCAATTTTTTTAATCATGATAGTTAAAATTTCGATTTAATTCTTAAAATCTTTTAATATAATAATTTTAAATGAGTCAATCGATTTTACAAAATTATACTAAATTTGACAATTTTACATTTAAATCTTGTTAAGATTTTATATTTTACGTACTTAATTTACTTTTTCGATTTTACGTTAAATTTCAATTTTTTCTACCTTAATTATTATATATTTGTATATAAATATATATTATTTTGTACATGACTAATTTTATAAACAGATATTAAATAAATATAAGATTTGATCCGATTAATTCCGCCAAAATTGGGTCAGGTTTTGCATATTATTCATAAAAAGTTCCATTGAAGATTTGATAAACATTGAACACTTCACAATATCTATGGTTTTCTAAATGGCAAAGAAACAATAAGAGATATTCATGAATTGGATCATATTCATAAATTTATGGTATTTATTCATATTTGATTCGTAATTTATGGATATAATCTAATCTCTAAAATAATCCATCGAATTCACA
>NC_029794.2:125253787-125261739 GCF_000816755.2 Arachis ipaensis
AGGAGAGAAAAAAGAATTTTATTAGAGTGAAAAAAGAAAATTTTATTATTTTTCAATAAAAATAAGTCTTTTTAATGTATTTTTTATTTTGCGGATATATTTGATATTCAACCCACAAATATGCGAATTGGATTGAGTATAGAAAGTGCGGATATTAGATTTGATCTGATCCAATGAGTTTCATGTGGATCGAATAAAGTTTTAGCCATATCCGATTCGATCCGATTGAGAACACCCATGATATAATAGAAGGATAAAGTATATTTTTTGTTTTTGAAATTAGTTATAAATTTTTTAAATATCTCTAAATTTTATTTTATTTTAATTTTATGCCAGAAGTTTTCGGCCTTAAATATACCAATAACAACTGATTTTTTAAAAAATTTAGTATCAATTCAGCAACAATTTCACAAGAATAACATTTAACAAATCAGACATAGTTGTCATGTATTATTAGTTTATTACTAGATTGATCTTAAATTTTAAAAAATTTAATTTTTAATAGTATATTTAATACAAATAAAAATGTTTAAAAACAAAATTAAAATAAAAAATATTTTACCTGTAATAGAATAGAATTATGGAAAGTCTTCGGAAGCACGTTTGGACCTACAATAACAATTTTCTGGCTCTTAGGCTACCCAAAAGACAATCCCTTTCCTAAATAAGTAAATATACATGCTATAAATAATAATATCACGGTATCCATGGAACAAACTTGGCAAGGAATTTTCGCACAATTTCATTAAATTGAGTTGTCAAAGTAATTACAAGATTATCCTTATTTCTAAATTTTGTATAAATAAATGTAAAACATCTATAAAAATATTTTAATTTTATTTTTTCGATTTATTAACCACATTACCACACTGCTTATTTTCATGTTTAATAAATTGGGAAAAAAACATACAATAAAAATATTTGTTGGAGTATGTTCAAATATGCAAGATTTGAAAATAAAAAGTGATTTCATAATTATTTTGATAACCATTCTAATGAGGAGTTGTTCATCAAAGCACCATGAAATACTTTGTCCTCCATTGGATCGTGACTCAAAAAGTACTAAGCACCAAAATTAACAATAACCTAAAAGATTTGGGCTCACTTTGATGCTTCCCAAATATATTGAAAAAGAAAGTCCCAGGATCCAGTTCAACTTGTGAACCTTATTTATTTTCTTATTTTCCACTCTCTACTCATTCTTTCTTTTCCCCATAAATGTTTACCAGTTACCACCCTCCTTTCCATTGCATATTCCAGAATCCAAAAATGTCCATTCCGTATAATAAACCAAACCACATGCAGCCCCAAATAACACATCACGTTAGGTGTTCTAGAATAATTTCTGTTTTCATAATTTAATGTGCAATATACACGTCGTTCAAGGTCTTTTTTATTATCTTAATTATACAAAATACATTCACATAGGACTATGGCTAAAGAATTAGACTACAATTTCTAAGTAAGTGTTTTGGTAACTTTTTGAGTTTTTTTAAACTTTTGGCTTTTGGGTCATATCTTCATTTGTGTGATGAGTACAAATAATGTCTAATAGTCCAAAATATATTTGTAAATTTAGAAGAATCTCTTACAGAGTCAAATTTTTTATGAGAACCAAAATTTAAAGTTGAGATTCTTCTATAAGTAATTTTTTTTTTTTAAATTGAGCTTAATTTTAGTTGCTAGAGCCTAGAGGATAAAGAGAAAAAGAAAACCTAACTGGCTAACTCCTATAAGTTTACTCTATTAAACAATCAAATTTTAAAAACTCCTATATACAAGTCATAGGTTTTTTTTTTTTTTTCAACATTATGAATACGAAAATGCAAACATTAAATCAACTCTTAGTTACTGAAATAAAAATGTTATTATTACTTTTAAAATGGATTCATCCCATCAAATTCATTTTAACTTCTAAGTGGCATACAAAATAAAATTGACCAATATGAATAAAGATCTTATCCCCTCTTTTTCCATAATAAATATGATGACAAAGTCATGTTCGCATCTATAATTTTGGATAAAGTATTAAATTAGTCATCTACATTTGAATCTAATTATATTTTAATTTCTAAAGTTAAAAGTGTTCTATTTAAATCTAAAAAAGTTTTATTTAGCTTTAATATAATCTTACCGTGAGTTCAAAATTAAATAATTAACGGAAGTCTTAGGTGGCAACAGGACATGAATAAGATTGATAATTTGGAGAAAATATACAAACTCAAAAGGTACAGAATTAGCAACGAATGCATCTCCGTAAGTCACTAGCCTTGGTTCAAGTATATGGAAAACATCGTCGATAATTCGCTTTTTTGCGAAAAAGTTCACTGCTAGCAACGACAACAAGGTCATCGTCATCTCCACAGCGGGAACTCTCCTTGACAACTAAAGAGGTTGGTTATGAATTTTCTAGATTTAAAAATTAAACTTCGTTAATTATTTAATTTTGATTTCATGACAGGACTACATTGAAGTTAAATGAAATTTTTTTGGATTCAAACAAGATATTTTAAACTTTAGGAGTAAAGTATTGTTTTTGTCCTCAATGTTTGGGGTAAGTTTTAAAGTTGTCCCTAACGTTTAAATCGTCCTATTTAAATCCCTAACATTTTAAAATTGACTCAATGTTGTCTTGCCGTTAGGGATCTGTTAATAGAATTGACGGCGGGACAAAATTGAGACGATTTTGAAATGTTAAGGACTTAAATAGGACGAAAACGTTGGGGACAAAAATGATACATAGAATTAAATTTTAATTTTATCCTTCAATAATATCATTTTTAAGGTACATAGTTATTCAATTATTTTTTAATCACATCTAAGTAGATTACACTTGATCCGTCACCTTATAACTCGGTCTTTATTATACATTATGAGTTATAACTCGGCGTTAATTATCATTTATTCTTTGCTTGTAACCGACACCTTCATTACCGACTTAATGACCATCATTTCAATCTTAATGACCAAACGGTCATAACATGAATATCATTAATCAATTCTATGCCTATAAAAGAAACCTTCTATATCTAATCTCAAGGGACAACATGATAAATTCTATAAGTTCTATATCATGTCTTACATTCTATATTCATAGAATTATTACACGCAACACATGATAACTTCTATTTCATGTCTTACATTTTACATTCATAGAATTATTCTTATACCTCTTAAATACTTACTGACTTGAGCGTCGGAGTGTTCGGAGTGTCTTTTGCAGATACCCACCCCTTATTCTTTCCTTGCCGACATATAACTCATCCCGACGAGAAGCTTGAAAACATTCATCGATGGACGAGCTATACACCGGCCAAACTCAACAACAACAATTGGCGCCGTCTGTGGGGACGAGTAAAATAATTTCTACTCCCCTCAGGTTCATAAAACTTGAATAACATTTAAATTTTTGAACCAATCTCAACAATCTTATTCAAGATTTTATTTAATACATTTTATCAAATTTTAATCTAACGTATCATAATATTTCACATGTCATAATCAATCCGAGAACAAACTTGGCTTTCAACCAATCCAAAAAAAAAACTCGATTTTCAATCAATCCAAGTACAAACTCATTTATCAATTTTGCTAACTTTTTCAAAGTTCTCTACTTACACAAGTAAAATTATATATTTTATTCAACATACTTTTGCATTTATATTTTGTGTAACTAATATTTATTGATTTATTAGTTATATTCAAACCTCAATATATGTCCTATACAATAATGACATATAACAACCATGTCAATTGCATTTTTATTTCATTATGTATTATATTCTTATTGCTTAATGATTTCATTTATACAATTAAATGACGGTAATGATGAGTTCAAATCTTAAAATTGGATTCCATCAAAAATTAAGTGTATATTAATTGTATATAACTGTTATACTATTCACTTTATGCTATTAACTTTTATGTTACTATTTGTTTAATACAAAAAGTTAAGCAAAAACACATGCAAACATTCAACATTTTCTATTATTGCACGAGGAATATCCTTCGTCATTCTGTAACTGCTAGAAACATTATACTAAATGTATAATTTTATAACTGTTATCTTATTACTTTATTATCAAATTAAAGCATGTCCTACAAAACAAAGTTTAGGTATTCACATTTGGCATGTATGACATTCATATATGTCGTCTTCTTCTCTACAATTATCAACTTTCAAGGTATATTTTTTTTTACTTTGAACTATTTTACTTTTACAATATATATTATTCAATATATGTTGCGATTTTATACCTATTCATTTTTTCAATTTATCTTATTCATGTCAGACATTCACTATAAATTGTAAATATTCAATAACTAATTGCTTTGAGTGAGAAATTTATCAATAAGTTGTTGTGAGCCGAAAAAATTCCCAAGACAATTAACCATTATATCTTCGGATCATACAATCGATTCTGTCAATGGATATCTATCTGACTATCTCTGAACTTTTCAGTTCACATACAATCAAATGCTAAAATTGTTCTTAAGCGGAAAATTATCCCCCACTCAACTATCTTGATTGAATGACTCTTATCACTCAATTATTTTTTGAATAAGTGCCGACATAATAACCCGACTAAGCTTGGGGGCTCACCATATCATTATTCACTTATCTTTTAACAGAGTTATAACTCATTTTATTTTCTAAGCTTAGCCTAGATCATATGGTCGGCAAACAAAGCTTGGGGACTGTGATCCGTCACCTTATAACTCGGTCTTTATTGTGCATTATGAGTTATAACTCGGCGTTAATTATCATTTATTCTTTGCTTGTAACTGACACCTTCATTACCGACTTAATGACCATCATTTCAATCTTAATGACCAAACGGTCATAACATGAATATCATTAATCAATTCTATGCCTATAAAAGAAACCTTCTATATCTAATCTCAAGGGGCAACATGGTAAGTTCTATAAGTTCTATATCATGTCTTACATTCTATATTCATAGAATTATTACACGCAACACATGATAACTTCTATTTCATGTCTTACATTTTATATTCATAGAATTATTCTTATACCTCTTAAACACTTACTGACTTGAGCGTCGGAGTGTTCGGAGTGTCTTTTGCAGGTATCCACCCCCTTGTTCTCTCATTGCCGACGTATACCTCATCTTGACGGAGAGCTTACAAGTATTCACCAGCGGACGAGTTATACACCGGCCAATCTCAGCAAGAACAACACTTAATCACATTACTTTCATTCTAAATAAATTTATTTTTTTATAATTTTGCTCTTAAATATTTTTACTCATCATGAAATATTTGTAAAATTACTAGAATTACATTACTTTATTGTATATGTATCATTTGTTTTCGCAAGTTTATGTACTAATCATTCTACAAATATTTCATGATGAGTAAACACCTTTAAGAGTAAAATTATAAAAAAATAAATTTTCTAAAAAGTAATGTGATTAAATATAATTTAATTAGATGTGATTAAAAAATAATTGAATAACTATGTACCATTAAAAATTGATATTATTAAAGGATAAAATTAAAATTTATTTCTATGTATCGTTTTTGTCTCCAACGTATTTGTCCTATTTAAGTCCCTAACGTTTTAAAATCGTCTCAATTTTGTCTCGCCGTCAATTCTGTTAACAGATCCCTAACAGCAGGACAATATTGAGTCAATTTTAAAACGTTAGGGACTTAAATAGGACGATTTAAACGTTAGGAACAACTTTGAGACTTATCCCAAACGTTAGGGACAAAAACGATACTTTACTCTAAACTTTAGGGACCAAAACAGAATACTAATTTAATACTTTACCCTTAACCTTTTCTTAAGTACAATAATAAAAGATAAAAAACATTAAATTAGTCATTATATACTTATGTATGTTTTATAATAGCATTTTTTTTAGATTCAGAAATTCTATGCCCTCTCTTTCTGATTCCGCTCTCACCTCCTGCTTTCTCATCTCCGCTCTCACCCCCTTTACAGATATGATCAAAATCAACGGAAAAAAAAAAAAGAAAATCTATGAAAAGCATATGCAAGCAGTGAACCAGCATCGTATGCATCTGCACCCTCATCACATCCGCCATACTCATCTGCTTCCTCAGCTTCACCAACCGAGACTTGGGGCTACTACCTCCCACCATTGGCCATACCAACAGTGACACCAAAGGTGACATCAACGGCAACACTGTTGGAGACTCTGCCGCCAAAATTCTCTGATCCAAGGTGCTCTTAATCATCTTCAACCCTAGCACACGCTTCATCCTACTCGATTGCGACACTGGCGCTCCACCAGCACCTGTAGCATCATTATTATTCTCATGCTTCGAATAGAACATGAGGATGCTCTGGCCACCGAAGCCTGGCAAGGACTTACACGCCGTGAAGAACAACTCATATGCGGTTTCCTTGAAGTCATCGTCGTTGATTCCTTGAAGATCCCCAAACGACCATGCCAGATCACTTTATTTATCGTAGAGATCTTGTTTGGCGTTTGCGACGTAGTTATTTGTTTATCGTAGAAGTATCTTGAAGGGAATAATGATTGTGGTGATTCCAATGGTGACGTGGGAGGCATGAGAACGGGACCTGATTCATAACGAATGAGTTTTTGGCTTTGTTGAGAGGGTGTCGGTGTCGTTGCGTTGTTGCTGGTGGTGAAAGACGACGGCATTTCGGCGCATAAAATAGGCGATAGTGGGAAGGGATTGGGACAAGAGTCGTGGCAATTGTGGTTGGAAATGGGACGGATAATTGGAAGGAGGGATAGGCCTGGTAAGGATTCGCAGCGGCTATGGCGCCGGCGAGATCATGGAGACGTTGGTCGTAGCGGGTCTGCGAAAATGGAAGATGGTGGGAGGAAGGAGAATGGGGAGGATTCATGGTGGGTGTGGGTGTGGGTGTGGGTGGGGATGGGAGTAGTAGAGGAGGAGGTTGGCGTGGAGGACAAGGGAGAGAAGGGACCCGAGGAGGAATTGTGGCGACAGAGACAGTGGGACGAGGTTATGGTGGCGGTAGTAAAAGAGGTAGTTGCATGCAATAGTGAAAATTGAACTAATTAATATGTTATCATTATTATTTATTTTTATTATTATTGTTACTCCATAGTTGTGAGAGATAAGATTTTAAAAAGTGGCTATCCAGAGAGAATGGTGAATAACGGAAAGGTGATAACGAAGGTGAAAGATAGGGGTATACAAGTAATTTTACAATTTACTAACATTTTTTGACGTTTAACATTAATAGGGACTAACATGGACTAAATTGAAAAAAAAATTTAACATATAAAAATCTAATTAAAAAAAGTATAAAAACCTATTTAAAAATTTGATAAAATTATAAGGACCTACGGAATAATTAAACCTTAAATCTATTATAGTATAATAATCAAGCTATTTATAACAATATAATAACTTTTTATGAAATATAAAATATGTATAATTATCAATTGGGTGTTTTAGTTAAGAAAATTATCTTAATCCTATGAAGACCAAAGGCATTTTTATAGCTTTTTTCGCTGTGACTAAGCACCTGGTAAATTACACACGAAAGCGGCAGAATATCTTTCAATGCAAGTGTGCAACAAATTAAACTTTCCTTTTCTTTTGATTTATTTTAAATTTGTAATAATTAAACAACAATTAACATACATAACATTACAACATGACATCATCATATTAATTTAGTGGCTCTTATAAGAGCTATCAGCTGCATCCTAGCTTCCTATTTCAATCACTTCAAACTTCAAAGCGTTGTTCTCATTCTCTCTTAATATGCTTTTACCCCCTTTTTTTATATTTTATTATTCGATAAGTTAAAAGTTAATTTATTACAGATCAAAATTTTATTTTAAAAAATTATTATTAATTAATATTAAAATAAAATTTAAATTTATTTAAATAAACTAATAAACTAATAGTAGGAATAAGCTAAATTGCTTAGCCTTGGTTTAAAAAATAAAAAA